>NW_007737489.1:16044-19422 GCF_000696425.1 Galeopterus variegatus | reverse complement strand
ATAATCAGAAATTTATTTTTTCTTGCAGAAAAGAAGCAAGCTGGAGTATGAGGTAATTGTCACACAATACTGTCCTTTGCTTTGTGCTGGCCCTGAGCCTGCTCCTAAAGACAGATGGTTTGTTTCTGTTTTTTATTGAAACATAATTGTTATACATATTTGTAGGGAACAGAGTTGAACATCAATTCCTATGTACAATGTGTGATGATCAAATCAAGATAACTGACCTATCATCATTACCAAATATAATCATTTCATTGTGTTGAGCATCATCAATCTCCTCTCTTCTAGCCATTTTATAATACACAATAAGTTAGTTAATTATAGCTGCCTAGCTTGACTGTAAGTCCATAGATTTATTTTTCCTGATTACCTTGTGTCCGAAAGTTCAATGTATTATTGTAATTGTTATTTTTCCTTCTTTCTTTCTTTATTACTTACTTTCTTTCTTATGTATTTATTTTTTACTCCCACTTATGAGTATTTCTCTTGTTGTGCCTGTCTTATTTTACTTAATGTAATTTACTTTAAGCTCATCAAGATATTGTGAATGGCAGAATTTCATTTTTTTTATGGCTGAGTAGTATTCCTTTGTGTATATATACCACTTTTCTTTATCAAGTCATCTACCGATGGACGTTTAGGTTGGTTTTATACCTTAGAAATTGTAAATACAGCTGCAATAAACATGAGCATGCAGGTAACCCTTTGACATGATGATTTTCATTCCTTTGGGTACATACCTAGCAGTGGGATTGCTGGGTTTTAAGGCAGTTCTTATCTGTGGTTGTTTGAAAAACCTCCGTACTGTTTTCCAAAATGGCTGTACTAACTTACAGTCCCACCAACAGGATAAAAGGGCTCCCTTTCTCTGCATCCTCACTGGCATTTGTTATTCCTAGTCTTTTTGGTAATAGCTAGTCTGACTGGGGTGAGATGATGTGTTAAAGTAGTTTTGATTTGCATTTCTCCAGTAATTAGTGGCATTGATCATTTTTTCTTATACCTGTTGGCTGTTTATATGTCTTCCTTTGGGAAATATCTATTCAGCTCCTTTGTCCACTTTTTAATCAGATTTTACTTTTAGTAATAAGACGTTTGAGTTCCTTGTATATTCTGGATATTAATCCCTTGTTGGATGCATAGTTTGCAAATATTTTCTCTGATTCTGAAGGTTATCTTTTCACTTTATTAATTCTTTTACTGTGCAGAAGTTTTTAGTTTTATATAATCCCATTTGTTTATTTGTTTGTCTTGCTGCCTGTGCTTTTGAGATCTTATTCATAAAGTTTTAGCCCAGCCCTATATCAGGAAGGGTTTCCCCTGTGTCTTCTTTTACAAGTTTTATTTAAGGTCTTATATGTAAGTCTTTAATCCATTTTGAGTTTATTTTGGTATACAGCAAGAGGAAACGTTCTAATTTCACTCTTCTATACATCAATATCTAGTTTCCCTAGCATCATTTGTTGAAGAGGCTGTCCGTTCCCCAATATATGTTCTTCTTGCCTTTGTCAAAGATCAGTTAACTGTAAGTATGTGGATTGATATCTGGATTTTCTATTTTTTGTATCAGTCTACATGTGTGTTGTTATGCCAGTACTATGCTGTTTTTGTTACTATAGCTTTGTAGTATAATTTGAAGTGAGGCAGTGTAATGCCTCTGACTTTGCTTTTTTTGCTCAGGATTGTTTCAGCTATTCAGGGTCTTTCATTGTTCCATATAAATATTAGGATTTTTTAAATATATTTCTGTGAAGAATGTCAATGTCATTTTTATGGGGACTGCATCAACTCTGTAGATGTCTTTGAGTAGTATGGACATTTTTACATTAATTCACCCAATCCATGAACATGGAATATCTTTCCATCTTTGAACAACCTTTAAAAAATAAAGAGTTGGATGGTTAATCAATAGATGATATGTAGTGGAATTTTAAACAAAAAGTAAAATTAAATTCATCCAATGGAAAGAAAAGAAAAGAGGGAACAAAGAAAATAAATACAATATGGTATTTATAAAACTAAACACACCTGTAATTATATTAAATGTAAATGGTTTAAACTCCCCAGTTAATTGAAAAATATTGTCAAGCAAGTAACTCACTTTAAATATAAAGACACAGAGAGGGTAAAAATAAAAAGCAAAAAATCTACATGCCAGCATGAATCATAAGAAAATTGGAATGGCTCTACTAATATTGGAAGAAGTAAACTTCAAGGTAAAGAGTTTTACCAGTGATAGATAGGAAACCTCTATATTGGTAAAATGGTTGTTTCTTCAAGAAAACATAAAAAGTATAAAAACGGTTACATGTAATAACAGAGCTTCAAAGAATATAAATAAAAAATGTGATAGTAATGAATGAAGAAATCCAGAAAGCCAGAATTATAGATTTAGATTTCAACACTCCTCTCTGAGTAACAGAGAAAACAAGCAGATTTGAAAAAGAAATTATTAAGGGCTGGCCCCATGGCGGACTCAGGAGAGTGCGGAGCTGGGAGTGCAGTGACGCTCCCGCCACAGGTTCGGATCCTATATAGGACTGGCTGGTGTGCTCACTGGCTGAGCGTGATGTGGGCGACACCAAGCCAAGGGTTGCGATCCCCTTACCGGTCACGAAAAAGACAAAAAATTTAAAAAAATAAAAATAATAAAATAAAATAAAATAAAAAGAAATTATCAAGAATATGGATTATTTGAAAATCCTATGGGCCAACTTGGCCCAAGTGATATTTATAGTAGAATACATATTCCTCTCTAGCACACATATATCATTTACCAAGATTGTCAGCATTCTGAGCCATAAAATGAGTCTCAACAAATTTCAAAATGTTTAAATCATATGGAGTATTATGTTCTCTGACTGCAATAGAATTAAACTAGAAATTGATATAAAAATACATGTAAAAAATACAGATTTATTTGGAACTTAAACAACACACCGCTAAAGAATTCATGTGCTAAAAAAAGAAATTTCAAGAAAATTAGAAACTATTTTGAACTGCATTAACATGAAAATACAACATATTTAAATGTGTTTGAACAAATAAAGTAGTACTTAGAGGAAAATTTACAGTCATCAATAATAACATTTAAATTAAGAAAGAGCTAAAAATCAATGATTTCAGCATTTAACTTGAGAACCTAGGAAAAGAATAGCAGATTATACAAAATGTAAACAGGTGGAAGGATATAATAAAAACAGGAGCAGAAAATAGTAAAATAGAGAATATCAATATAGGAAAATCAATAAAACCAAAAACTGTTTGTTTGAAAAGAATAGCAAAACCAATAACTTCTTAACAACTTTATTAAATTATACAAAACAATCTTCCCTGTCCTGTGATCTGCGGATAATTGATTTAAGGTCATATATG
>NW_007737489.1:5708-15068 GCF_000696425.1 Galeopterus variegatus | reverse complement strand
AAAATATGATAATCTGGCAGTTACTCAGTTATCATCAACAGAAAATCTCAAGCAAAAGCTGCACAACATTCCTTCTGATTCTTCACTGAGGCCATGGAAAAAGGAATGGAGTGTGTTACTACAAGCCTATGTTTGATGAAGTATATTCTGGAAAGCATTACTACTTAAAATTTGATCACTGCACTGTTGCCAGTCAACACTTGTGTGTTTTCAAAATCTTATGAGATTGAAGTACAGAAAATGAGAGTAAACATATAGGAATATTTATAGCAACTGGATGGGTTACTTTTATGTATTTTGAATCTAATTATAATATTGGTGGCACGCATTTTGTAGATATTTGTTTTATGTTTATAAAAATCCATTTCATTTTTGTTGTATTTTACAAAAGTATCAATCCACACAAAGAAGGATTTTTATAAATCCTTTACTCCAGATTGTTTAAAAGCACTGCTGTAGAAAGACAGCTCCAAAAATATCTTGTCTTGTAAGCATTCCATGATAAAATGAGTTTGGGAAGCGTGCTGCTGTGTTTCTCTTACAGATTACAGTGTTACATTCTATGAAAATTAGAGCTGCCTCTTCATTTTTGTTAATCCATTATTTTTCAAGTCCTTATGAGCACAGAATTATTTTCATATAGTACTATTAAGAAACTGGGGAAAGAATGTTCAAAGAAACACACTTAGAATGATGTGATATAAAAGTTATGAGAAATTATTTAAATCTATGACATTTCAATGATCACGTCAAAGCATTAACCCTTTCAAATTTACTCTTTGTTAACATATCTCATCTCTTTATTTATTTTAATAGTGGTAAGAGCATTAACATGAGATTTGCCCTCTTAAAATTTTAAGTGCAAACTACAATATTAACTGCAGGCAATGTGTTGTACAGCAGATCTCTCTAACTTGTTTATCTTGTATAACTGAAACTTTGTATCCATTAAACAGCAGATCTCCATTTCTCCCTCCGCTCCAAACCCTGAAAACAACCACTCTATTTCCTATTTCTATAAATCTGATTTTTTTGGATACCTCATGTAAGTGAATCATGAAGTATTTGTCCTTCTGTTACTGGCTAATTTCATCTAGCATAATTTCTTCCAGGTTCATACATGTTGCTGCATAAAGCAATAATTCCTTCTTTTTGTGAGGCTGAACACTGTTTCATTGCACATATATGCCATCTTTTGTTTACTCATTCATCTGTCAGTGGATTTCTGGTTTGTTTCTATATTGTGGCTATTGTGGAAAATGCTGCAGTGAACATAGGAGTGCAGATATCTCTTCAAGATCCAGATTTCAATTATTTTGGATATATATCCAGAATTGGCATTACTAGATAATATGATAGTTCTATTTTTCATTTTTTGAGGCACTTACGTACTGTTTTACATTTCCATCAACATTGAACAAGGGTTCCAATTTCTCCACATCCTTACCAACATTCGTTGTAGTTTTTTTCTTTACATGTATAAAATAGTCACCCTAACAGGTGTATGATGATGTCTCATTGTCATTTTACCTAAGATCTGAAAATGTAAAACTCTTAGAAGAAATTATAGGGGAAAAGTACAAGGAACAAAGGCAAAACTAGGCAAGTAGAACTACATCAAACTAAAAAGATTTTGCACAGCAAGGGAAACAATCAACAAAGTGAAAACAGAACTTAAGGAATGGTAGAAAATATTTGTAAACTATAACTGATAAGGGGTTAATATCCAAAATATGTAAGAAACTCCTACAACTCAATATGAAAAAAAAACTAATAACCCAATTAAAAAAGAAGAAAAGAATGTGAATGAACAGTTCTCCAAAGAAGACATAAAAAATGCCTAAGATGTATATTAAAAGGTGCTCAACATCTCTAATCATCAGAAAAATGCAGCTCTTTCAAATTTCTAGCCATATTGAAAAGTTTTTCAGCTATTTATGAGAACTCAGCTGATGTGTAATTAACTGGTGATTTTATCTTAACTTTCCATTACCAGAAATTGATTAATTCTCCTTTTAAATAATAAAGTGGTATGTCATATATTTTAAAACTACATAAAATACACTTTACATGGCAAGTGTGAAGTGAGATAATAGGTTTAAATTATGTCACCATAAAAAAATCACAAATAGAAAATAGTTTATTGTTTCTTAATGCATATAATAAATTGAATATGTATACTTTGCAATAATAAGCCATAAATCTTTTTTGTCATTTATATCTAAGATAATCTTAAATTGTCATCATCAACTTTCATATGAAATCATTTTTTACAACTTCTTTTGAAGAAAACATTTTAATATGTTTGCTAGAAATCATTACAATACCTCCTTCAGAGGACAGTATATGGTAATTTTTATTAATGTGTGTTTTTTATTCTGTTCGCAGGAATATATCACTAAGAAATTATTTCAATGTCCATTTTTAAAAATTGGTTAAATATACCATTAGGGAAGAAGAAAGTCAATCATTGCTGTAATATAATCTTCCATAATTTCAGAAATATTCAGAATGTAAAACTGTAAGAAACCTTGTTTAACCTCACAACATTTTTTTTCTCTTCAGTAGTTAAACTTTAAAACAAGAGCTACAAAGCATGTTGGAAAATTGCCAAACACAATTAATTAGCAATGGTAGAAGTCAGATAATTGAAAGTAATATTTTACTCGGATCCATTATACAAGTAAAATTAGTTTTCACTCCTCCCATTTTTGTATTAAGTGTGAAAATATAGCAAGATTTGGCTTCCTTTTTACATTCATTTAAACTGGAAAAGGCTACAGAAATGTGAATGAAACTCACTCTGAGCATAAAATGTGTTAAGTTTATAAAATATTCTTTGATCATTTGTGAATCATAAGGTTCACTAAAATTAGTGTGCCTGTCTGTGTATATATTTCAGAAACACTAACCTATATCTGAATGGGACAAACAATTCCATTCAAATTTTAGATTTGCACATAGAACAGAAATATTCCAGAAATTGGGGATTCAAAACAACTTCAGCATCAGTTAACTTGATCTTTATTTTTTAACAAGAGAAAATGAAAATAATAATTATTCTTTTGTTGCCTTCCATGAGCCACCTTTGAAGAAGGAAATTGACAAATAGGCAGATAGCTAGTATAACATCTAAGAACAAGAGAATGAGAGACATAATTGTTTTCAAATATTTAAATTGTTAGACTTTTTAATACAGTTATAAATCTAGGACCAATGAATACATACTACAGAAAAGTATATTTAAATTCAAAATAAAGACAAAATTCAAAATACAGTACTTTGGAAATTAAATGTGGATTGGTAAGTGACTTAATTAGCATGCTAAAACAAAGGCTGTTTCCACCTTAGGTGTATTTTAGGGAAAATAATTCTTATGCTGAGAAGGTTCTCAAAAGTTATAAGATCCCATGATTTGATTGAACATTCTCAAAATGATAGCAAATTCTTGAATGTTTTAGATCCTTTTCACCTCAGATAAGAAAATAAAAGATCTAGGTAAACTGGTACATACAGTTCCATTTAGTAACAAATGACTCAGGTATACTTTATAATACCAGTTCTCATGAAGCTATTTATTGAAGCAATTGTTCTATTACCCACCTAATTACATAGAAGAGATGCTATCTAGTTACTTTTGGTACATGTTAAGTGGGAATCATATATTACTGCTTCTTATTGAAGCAAAAGTGTTTTTTATTTTTTCTTTTTCTGGAGTCCAGAACAACAAAAGTTATGTTTCCCCCACCTCCTCAGTAGAAACATAGAAGTATAAGGTATGTTTATAAATAACTTAGTTTTGAAGTCACAGAAGATAATTCACATTCTTTGTAATTATGTTAAAGTTATGTTTCCCCCACCTCCTCAGTAGAAACATAGAAGTATAAGGTATGTTTATAAATACTTTAGTTTTGAAGTCACAGAAGATAATTCACATTCTTTGTAATTATGTAAGGATTTTGTTTAGAAAACAAAGCCTTTGAATTCATGGAGCATCTCATAACATGAGTTTAAATAAATAAATGGCATTTTCTCATCATTTTGGAGGCAAGTGTCTTCAAAATTAAAGCAAAACAGTTTTTCATGGAAACCAAATCTGACAAGCAGAACTGTATGACTTGAATTGTAAATATCTAAGAAATTAGTTTCACTTTATGACTACACATTTAAGAAGCAAGTTTCCCAGAGGATGCAAGACAGAAGTGTTACAGGATAAGTGATATGTTAGTGAGGTAGGCTAACTGCTTTAACAAACAGCTGGAATTTAGATGGCAGTAACTGGAGAGAATAGGAGCTTTGTTCCATGGAGTTATTTATAGACTCAGGCTCCTGTCATTATTTGTACTGTCTTCCTTCAAATCTTAATAGTCCTCTTCATTCAGTCTGCAGGTGAAAGAGAGCAAAGATTGTCCAGGATTTCCTGTTAGTTCAGAAGGTGGAATGTCTAAGTAACATAAAAAATGTAAATGAGATGTACTATAATTATGCCTGGAATTCATGAAGATCATACAAGTTACAGGTATTTGGCATTCCATTTTGACAGTCTTGGTACAGAGGTCAAATTCTGCAAGGTATATAAAACATTGTACAAATCGCTGTGTATTAGATGGTCTTTTTATTATATAATTCTCACCTTTAGTATTGTTAATATTTACCAATGTTGTGCTAATGGTTTTATAAGAACCCTATGTTATGTTACAAAAAATATTTTTTTCAGATTATGTGTGTCATATATATGTACACATATACACATAACCTGGGCATCATTTATGTAAAAGAATGTATTTGAGGGTAGGGAGTCTGCTGCAGTTTAATGTTAATCTTTTTACTTCATTTGCATTTCCCAGTGTTGTACTGCTGGGCTTTGAAATAGAGTTAACCCCAGTGATTGCTATTTTTCACTAAAGAAGTATTGTGGCATACTTCCCTGCTTCTCCTATATGCAAATTTACTAGTAGACTAAATAAATCATGATAAAAAATAAACATGAGGTTCATGTGGGTGCTTTGGTCTTACCTCTTTAAATGGTAAAAATTGGATCTACCGGTTACAATACTTTTTAAAAATATTGTTATTACATGGTTCTAGATACTGTCTCTTTTTATTGTTTTCTGTTAATTCACTAAAACAGTGTTTTCTAGGGCACACTATGTTTTTGGACTTTCAGTATATCCAACACTTCTGAGAAGAAAACCCGGTATAAGAGGATCCTGTGTCAGGATTCTGGAAAGTTTTCCAACTTCAATTATCAACAGAAGTTCCTCTGAGAACTTCTGCTGCTGGAGCTGAGAGTTATGACAGATAAAAGAAAGCAGAAGGAGGGAAAGGACTTTGGCATTAAGGCCAAAAAGCATTATCACATTGTACTGGCAGGTAAACAAAAGCCCAAAAGAGTCATATAACAAGTTAGAAGCATAACCCTAGGACTGAGGCTAGTTTGAATTTAAAATGGGGAATAAACATAAATAAGAGGAATGTGAAGTCGTTCCGTATATACTTTCTCTTTGTTTTCTTCAGTTTAATATCAGTATTTACCAAGTGTTTTTTTTTTAATTTGTCCTCAAGCTTAAAATGGCCTTAAAATAAAAATGTTTAAAACAGAAAAAAGAAAAAAAAATAGTGTTACTCAAGCCAATACATAATAAGTTTCAAAGTACGTACAGTGTATTTGGTGAGGTTTTGAGTAAGTGAAGTCTTCATAGAGAAAGTGGGCTTTTCTATCTGAATGAAATATTTAATTTTTGTAATAAAATTCCTTTTCTTTTTCATGTATTCTCTTGTCTTAATTTTGTGGTCTCTTTAGAGAACTGAAACTGTCAGCAACAGATGTAATTTGTGGCTATAAAACCAGGTTTTGTTGCAAAAAGAAAAGTAGACATTTCTACTTTGTGGCTTTAGCAGTCACATGTACCACAAAGAAACCTGTGTTCTCTGGTCATGAACAGATTCAAGTAAGCATATGCTTCCCTGAACAGTCTGCCAGGGAAGTCTGGTTCTGCTACTAAAATAGGATTGCCATTTAGAGCAGGTGGATTCTTCTATTGTTTTTAGCCTCCTTCTTTCCTTTCCTAACACCTTTCAGGAATGAGAAATTAGGTGACACCAATATGTCTTCATTAGTCAGGTGTCATAATTTTTGTTTGAAGGCTCTTGACCAAGTAGGACAAAGCATCTTAAAATGTGGTCATTTCTTACAACAGTTTCCTTAATCTGTCCATTTTTAAGGAACTGAAAACTTCTATGAAAACAACCAGCCATTACTTAAATAGAAACTGGAATGGAATTCTTCATAGACAGAATACATCTTTCAAAGCTAAGTTTATTTTTAGAATAATTTGCTGATTCTTCCTCAAGAGAGATGTAGTGATGTAGACGACCAAGTAGATAAGTTAGATTTTTTTGTATAGTGTTTGTCTGCGGCCCCTTTACTAATCATTGTGGACATGATTATGCTGCATTAATTGTATATGGTTTCAGATGTTTTATGCTATATTAAGGTCAACTGCAGAAAAAATCATGAACAGGTAGTTTAAAATTTGCCCTCATACTTCTTTTTATCAGGCCTTCCCCTTCATCTTCAGTCATTCCTAAAGATATTTCTGTGCCTTTCCTACATAGTTTTACACTTATCATTTTCAGTAACCACCAAAAGTAAAGCAAGAAACTAATTCTTAACCAAGTGATAGTTGATAAGACTTATGATTTTGATCCCTTTCAGAATCTATTTCTTACTTTATAGCATATAAATAAAATACTCCTTAAAACTAAAGCCTATATATTTCAAATTAAGGTATAAATGCAATATTTCCAATATCAAGCTGTAGGTTTGAGGAAACCATTTGGGGCATGAGAACATTCTCAGTATGCAGGAAACCAAGCCACTTATTTCATCCATTCAGAAGTCAGGTCCTAAATCATAGGTTTCTCTTTATATCTCCAAATAGGGTATTTATAGTTTTGAAAATCCCACTACAATGCAGAGGATATAATATCTTCCAAATAATAAGCATCAAAGAAAATAGATACCATTGTGGAGAAATTGTTTACCTGCCAAGGGCCAGAGATTTATATTCCTTAAGACAATCTACACAACTTGTGCTGAGAGGAGGACATTAGGGCAAATCAGAAACTGAGATAAGATGACTAGATCCATGAACTAGTGCTGGAAGGGGCTGATGTCAGGAAAGTGTAATGTTAGTAAAGTCTAAGAAGCTGTATTGTTTTCAGAGAATTCTGGAAGTGGTTACCTGAGACATAAAGAACTGAAAAAACTTAGCACAGGGCCGTAAGTGAGATAAAAGCAGTAGCCCTACTTCTGAATAGCCAGAGTACTAATCAGCTTATATCTGAGGGGACATAAGTAGAAATTAGTTGAAAGATGAGGCAAGGGCTTGCTCATAAGAAATAAGAAGTACATAGTAAGGTTTTATGTTTTTGGTTTTTGTAGACAGCCTATATTTGGATTTTTCCCTTTCTGCAGTCAGATAACGTCTGCTTTCTATTTGGGGTGTTTTGACCACTTGCATTTAGTATGATTATTTATGTAATTGGGGTTAAATTTAACATCTTGATACAGCCATGTGCCACATAAAGACAAATTGCATATATCACAGTGGTCCAATCAATACGCTATAGTTATTTAGTAGGTTTATACTATCTAGGTTTGTGTATGCACAATGACAAAATCACCTAATGATGCATTTCGCAGAATGTATCCCCATTGGTAAGCAACACATGAATGTATTTGTTCTATATTTTTCATATCTGCTCTTTGGTAAATTTTATTTTTATTAATTTTTCTGCCTTATTTTGGATTATTTGAGTAATTATATTTTTTGGATTACATTGAATAGTTACATTCATTGTTTAGTAATTTTAGTGGTTAATTTAGGGTTTACAATATGCACCTTTAACTTATCACAGTCTACTTTAACTAACACAATATTTAAGTGTAGTATAAATAAATTAAAGCAATATTTCTAAGTTTTGTACTATTATTGTCACATATTTTGCTTCTGCATATGTTATAATACCAAAATACATTGTCGTTATTTGTATTTTTCTGTAAACAGTCAATTGTATTTTAATGTTTTCAAAAATAAGAAAAATGTCCATTATATTGATGAACATTTATACTATTCTGTTTTTCATTTCTTTTGGTAAATCCCAGTTTTTATCTAGTATCATTTTCCTTCTACCTGGAGAACTTCCTTTGATATTTCTTGTCATGGTTGTCTATTGACGATGACTTCTCTCAATTTTTGTATGTTTGAAAAAGACTGAGAATGATAAATGCTGGCGAGGTTGCAGAGAAAAAGGAACCCTCCTACACTGTTGGTGGGACTGCAAAATGGTGCAGCCTCTCTGGAAAATGGTTTGGAGGTTCCTCAAACAATTACAAGTAGATCTACCATATGACCCAGCAGTTCCGCTGCTGGGAATATACCAGAGGAAAGGAAATCATCATGCCAATGGTAACTGTACTCCCATGTTTATTGCAGCACTATTTACAATAGCCAAGAGTTGGAACCAGCCCAAATGTCCATCATCAGATGAGTGGATATGGAAAATGTGATATATCTACACAATGGAATTCTACTCTGCTATAAAAAAGAATGAAATACTACCATTCACAGCAACATGGATGGATTTAGAAAAAATTATATTAAGTGAAATAAGTTGGGCACAGAAAGAGAAATACCACATGTTCTCACTTACTTGTGGGAGCTAAAAATAAATAAATAAATACACGAAGAAATGGGGAGTGGTGGGGAAGAAGACACATTAATCACAATTTGTTAAACTTACTAAGACCTGTGAACAGATATGATGTTGATGGGTGGGACGGGGGAGAGGGAGAGGAGAGGGAGGAATTGGTAAAGGGACATGAAAATCAACTACATTGTACATTGATAAAGGAAAAGAAAAAGGTTTTATTTCATTTGTATTTTTGAAAGATATTTTTGCTATGTATAGAATTTTCTAATGACAATTTTTTTCTTTCTGAATACTTTATAAAGATTTTGCTCCACTGTATTCCAGCTTGTTTTTTTTATTTTTTTTGGGGGGGGACCGGTAAGGGGATCGCAATCCCTGGTGTGGTGTCGCCTGCACCGCGCTCAGCCAGTGAGTGCACCGGTCATCCCTATACAGGATCCGAACCCACGGCCTCGGCGCACTCAGCGCCGCACTCTCCCGAGTGAGCCACAGGGCCGGCCAAGCTTGTATTTTTTTTTTTATAATGAGAAATTAACTGTCATTTTTGTCTTTGTTCCACTGTACATAAATCTGGCTGTTTTTTGTCAGTTGATCACTAGTTTAAACAATTTGATTATGATGTACCTTGGTGCATTCTTTATG
>NW_007737489.1:4211-5571 GCF_000696425.1 Galeopterus variegatus | reverse complement strand
TATAATGAGAAATTAACTGTCATTTTTGTCTTTGTTCCACTGTACATAAATCTGGCTGTTTTTTATTTGTCAGTTGATCACTAGTTTAAACAATTTGATTATGATGTACCTTGGTGCATTCTTTATGATTTTTGAGCTTGGAGTTTGTTGAACTACTTGAATTTGTGGGATTATAGTTTTCATCAAATTTGGAGAAGGTCTGGACATGATTTGTTCCACTATTTTTCTGTCCTTCCCTTTCTCCCCTCTGCTTTTTTATAATTCCAGCTATGTCTGTATTAAACCACTTGATATCTCACTACTCACTAAGAGTGTGTTCATATGTTTCTTTTGTCTTCTATGTATGTTTTATTATTGATAGAGTTTCTTGCTATTTTTTATTAAGTCACTTCTTTAATTGAAACATAATTGGTTATACATATTTGAGACAGAGAGTTGAATATCAGTACATGTGTACAATACATGATGTTCAAATCAAGATAATTAGTATATTTATCTTCACAAAACATAATCATTCTTTGTGACCCGTAGCCAATCTCTCACTAACTCACCTCACACTCCCCTGTTGCCACCTCTAATAACCATAATTCTGTTAAAGTTTACTAATCTTTTCTTTTGCAGTGTCTTAGCTGCTGCTAATCCCATCTAGAATTTTTCATCTAATACTGTACATTGGTCATCTCTAGAAGTTTGATTTCGGTCTCTCATGTCTCAATGCTTGTCACATGCAATATTTTCTCTACCTTCTCAAAAACAGGGGACCAAATTAATACATCTTTAACATCAATATGTATTAATTCTATCATGTTTTTTTTTTATTTCTGAGTCTGTTTATATGATTTATTTTTCTCTTCACTGTGAGTCATATTTTCTTCTTTCCTTGAATGCTTGTAACTTTTTTATTGGATGACAGGCAATCTACATTTTATATTTTGAGTGATGGAGTTTTTGTACTTCCTTAAATATTTGGAGGATTTGTTCTTGGGTGCAGTTGTTATGTGAAAGTAATTTGACTCTATGCTTTCTTTTAAAACTTTGTTTGTTGAGTCCAGTAATTCATTTAATCTAGGACACAGTTCATCTCATGAAGGCAATAATTTTTGTAAACACACTACTTAACACCCCTGTGATAAGAGGTCTTTCCACAATGCCATTTGGAACACAAATGATTGTTGACTGACTGTGAGAGTTCTGGAAATTCTTCCATGTGTCCTTTCTGGGGATTATTTCTCAGCATTAGTAGATTCTTAGAAAAATAAGAACATATTAACCCTAAAGTGAGCAAAACAAAGCAATAATTAAGATAAAAGCAGAAATCACTGAAATAGAAAATAGAAAGCTATAGATGTTTTCGTCTCTT
>NW_007737489.1:1699-3241 GCF_000696425.1 Galeopterus variegatus | reverse complement strand
GAACTTAATTTTGCTATTGGTTCAATCAGTTTCAATAGATTATCTTATTACTTAACATAATGCCATTTACATGGACATCATGTCAAATTGTGTAGGAAAATGGAAAAAATTCACCACCAGATTTGTTAATCATTTAGAGCCCAATTCTCTTCAAACTTTTCCAAAATATGTCACACTTGCAAAATAGTTAATTCTTTCAAGTCAAAGGACTGAAGTAGGAAATTTCTAAACAGTAGTTTGAACTTCTGAAATAACCAATATAACTTCCAAAAAGATTTCATTAACTGAAAGAAGTAGTTTAAAATATAAGAAAACTTTCTGACCTCTTAAACAATTATATGACCACTTTGTCGATACAAATATACTACTAAAATCTAAATTCTCCTAGTGAAAACTATTGGAATTAAATGTGTGTTTTCATGACAATAAGAAATTGTTCTGAGACCTCTGACAAGTACATTTAGAACAAAGAAAGACAGCAGAACACAGTACAATTCACTTTAAAATTCTGTACTAATTCAATATGAAATTGTTAGAAATCCGTAAATACTATTCTGCTTTTGAACTAACAGACAATTAATAGTTATAAGATTGAATGACATACTGTTTTTCAATGTCTGTTTTTTATGTTTTTACATGTAATTCTTCAAAATGGTATTTAAGTCAAAGAACTATGAAGGCATCATAATCCCTTCATAATACAGCTTGCTATCACTGGAGATTGTAGTATACAAATGCTTTTTCAAGGTTTTGAAGTATAAATACAAACCATATTTGTCCTTTTTCTGTACTGCACAGTACCTACAAGAAGCTATATATATAGTTGGTATTCAATAAATATTTATTAAATAATGAATATGTAATGATAGTTACCTTGACATATACCTGAATTACTTAACCTTAATGATACCTCATACAAAGTTTTGAAGAAATGAAATTTTTCAAATAGCTTCCCTTAAGGGCTTATTCCTTTAAGGCTGTTCTATCTACCTCAGCTACTATTCCCATTAGCACACTGATTAATCCCATTAACACCTCATCTATCCTTTTGCCCAAATTGTATTTCTCTTTTATCAAACATTTAAGAGCAATTACAGTAAATGGCTCCATACATTTATATCAATGATTTTACACACTGTTCCTCCCATATTGAATAAGGCACCATCTCAATACTTAACATTTTAGTTAATTTTAGGACAAATAGACTTACCGTAACTTAAAAATGGAAGAGAAATCTCTTGATATTTATTCATATGGTCTTCTATTCAAGATCTTTTTCCTAACGATAAAAGTTGCAAGAGATGATGAACGTTGCTTAGTGTACTGGGTTAAATAGCACCTACCAAAACTTCACATCCTTCCTGGAATCTTAGAATGTGACCTTATTTGGAAACAGGATCATTGCAGATGTAATTAATTCAGTTAACACAAAGTCATAGTGGAGTAAGGTGGGTCCTTAATCTAATATTATTGCTATCCTTATGGAAAAGAAGAAAAGACACACAGTCACACAAGGAAGATAACCATGTGAAGACAGAGGCA
>NW_007737489.1:0-1008 GCF_000696425.1 Galeopterus variegatus | reverse complement strand
ATCATTGCAGATGTAATTAATTCAGTTAACACAAAGTCATAGTGGAGTAAGGTGGGTCCTTAATCTAATATTATTGCTATCCTATGGAAAAGAAGAAAAGACACACAGTCACACAAGGAAGATAACCATGTGAAGACAGAGGCAGAGATTGGAATGATAAAGTTACAAGTGGAGGAAAACCAAGGATTGCGAATAACCCTCAGAAAGCAGGAGGCTGCAAGTTAGGCTCCACCCCTCAAGCCTTCAAAAAGAGCCTGGCCCTGCCAACACCTTCATTTCAGATTTTACAGAATCCAGGACCATAAAAGCATACATTTCTGTTGTTTTAAGCTATACAGCTTGTGGTACTGTGTTGGGAAGCCAAAGGAAACTAATATGCTTAGTATGTGCTTAATCAATTTATGTAGAATATGAAAATCTACAATTTACATGGTCACCTCAGTGCCTTCTATTACAAGAAATATGTCATACCTTTTGGATATGACTGTGACTATTTCAGTGATGATGTCTAATCCCTTCAAATCTAAGGAAACACTGAAGAAAAATATTTTATTTTAAAAAGGTGTATCTATAAATACATATGCATATATAAAAATGATTCGAATTCAAATTGAAAAACAAAAATATTTGGAAAAAACCCTTCCTTAGAGGGTTTGTTATTCAGATGAATTGAGCTTCTCTGAAGGTGATCTATTGACAACAAAATGGACTAAAAATAGAAAACTCCAATTTTGGATCTAGGGTTTTAATGCAATATTTTGCACAACAGATAGATTCTCATATTAAGAAATGAACATACATCTGTACACTATTTTCATAACATTTTCAAATGTTATTTGTTTTACTCACTGCCAGTGATGCACATTCTCCCCACATATAAGTCTCCTTCCCTCCCCCCAAAAAACCCTATCTTTTCAGCCTAGAAAACTAGCTTTAAAAAGGATGGATAATGTTGGGCTACGCCCGGGCCGCCAGCCATTTTGGGAAAGTACCTCAGCCATTTTAAAC
>NW_007737488.1:53969-54535 GCF_000696425.1 Galeopterus variegatus | reverse complement strand
TGTCAGTCTAGCATATTTTATAGGAGCACAGTAAAAATTAAAGAAACAAATCTAAATTAACATAATAACTGTTAGCATCCAAACTTTGGCAGGAGGTGCAAGGATGTTTATCAAAGCACTTTTTTAGTAGGAGGAAAAAATCAAATAATAGCTAAATGCCTAACAGTATGCAAATAGGTACATTATGGTATATCCATATAATGGAATATTAAGCAGGCATTAATACTATTTCTAGGGGCTGTTTACTGACATGGGAAAGGTTAACAATATGAAATTAAATGAAAAACCAAGGTTGCCAAATGGTATAAATGTTATTTCTCGACCTAAGAGAATATACTGTATATAGAAAGAGGAAAATATGACAAAATACAAGTATTTGTAGTGGTTGTAGAGTGATGGGAATATGGAGAGTTCTTATTATTTTATTTATTCTTTTTTAATTGTTCAAGTTTCCCACGATGAGCCTATATTACTTTAATTATCAGGGGGAAAAGTATTTTAAAGCAGTTTGGGTAGTTTTGTTATAACTTTTGATGCAAGAGTCTGTGCCCAAGGCATCTCAAGTC
>NW_007737488.1:51635-52501 GCF_000696425.1 Galeopterus variegatus | reverse complement strand
TTATTACTTTCCTACGTCAGGGTATTTGCCTTGGCTTTTGCATTGGCTCCTCAGGAATGCTATTTTTCCCAAAATATCCACATGGCATCCCTTTCACTTCATTTAAGTCTTTCCTCAAATATCATGTTCTCAGCAAGGCCTTTGTCTGATCACTGCCAATACACACACACACACACACACACACACAAACACACACACACACGTGCACACACATATTTCACTCCTTTTCCTGCTTTACTGTCCTCTATTTAGCACTTATCACCATTTAACATATTATATAGTATGCTGATTTGTTTATTGCCTTTTTCTCCTGCCCCCCTCAACTTGAATGTAAGCTCTATGAGGACAGGGATTTTTGTTAATGGTTTTCACTGCTGAATTCTAACCCTTGGAGCTGTGCCTGCCACATAGTAGGTGCTCAAGACTGCTGTGAGTACCCAACATTGACAGGAAAGATGATCTGTTACAACTGTGTACTGATTATCCAGGTGACTCTTCTGAGGTACCTTACCTCTCAATTTACCCACCTGTGTGACACCCACGCTGAAACTGCTGATATGTTGATATGTTTCTTCTGGATTGCTTTTCTTTTTTCATCTAAATCAACAATTCTAAATGAATCAGAAAAGTCCATTTCTTCCCTAATATTAAGTTGAATGCTCAGACTCCTAATAAATTATTTTAGTCAGATTGCATTTCTTTCTTAATTTAACCAACTGTATATTGATCTCCAAATGTATTCCAGGGATTTCCAGGAGTGGGGATGAAATGAAGAAGACAGGCAGTGTTCTTTCAGAGTTTTCTTTCTAGTGGACAGACATAATTAAATGATGAATTAAAGTAAAATACAACACAATAAATAAAAT
>NW_007737488.1:48088-50338 GCF_000696425.1 Galeopterus variegatus | reverse complement strand
ATATATTTTGTCTGCATTTCTTTTATAGCTACCAACCTTATTGCAGAGCTCAAATCTTTCCGTATTTCATTTGAAATTACAGCTCTGAATAAAAAATTCATCAATTAAGGTGGAAAAACAAATGAGTATTTTTCCATATAATTTTAAACCAACACATGGGGTTTGCAGAAATTAAAATTATTTTTTAAGAGTATGTATTTACTTTTTTAATGAAAGCATGCCCTAACTTGACAACCTGTGGCAGAGACTGTAGGATTGGCACATACACCTCAGAGATATTTCTGTATTCAGCATTTACACAATATCTGAATTTTTGTTTTCCCAGAGGAACTTGTTTGACTAAGTTGAATTTACTAATTTACATCTTTCTCCCCTCCCACCTTCTTTCTCATTCTGTTTTTCAGCCTTTGCAACTGGACTGCAACCTTTGTGCCATAGTGTCCAACTCAGGTCAGATGGTTGGCCAGAAGGTTGGAAGCGAGATAGATCGGTCCTCCTGCATTTGGAGAATGAACAATGCTCCCACCAAGGGTTATGAAGAAGATGTTGGTCGCATGACAATGATTCGAGTTGTGTCCCATACCAGTGTTCCTCTTTTGTTAAAAAACCCTGACTATTTTTTCAAGGAAGCAAACACTACTATTTATGTTATTTGGGGCCCTTTCCGCAATATGAGGAAAGATGGCAATGGCATTGTTTACAACATGTTGAAAAAGACAGTTGACATCTATCCAGATGCCCAAATTTACGTGACCACAGAGAAGCGCATGAGTTACTGTGATGGAGTTTTTAAGAAAGAGACTGGGAAAGACAGGTGAGTCCTCTCTGGAGCAGCCTTATTGTCTTTCGTGCTAAATCATTGCTAAGTCCTTTTGCCAGCTATGAAATGAACAGAGTTATTTTTTATACTGATTGTTACATGTTTTTAACTGTTATGACTACTTGATGAGCCAGCAGCGGTCCTATTTATTCCACCTACACTACCTTCTGTTCTCTCCATTTTGATTGGCTTCAGGCTCCAAGAAACCCTGGATGCTTCCCCAAGATATCTTTAGATCTTTTTTTATTTAGCTCAATTTGCTATTGATTAAGTTGAATTTCAGCTAAAAGAGGAAGGCTACGTGTTTCTGTTTCAAAACATAGAAATGTTAAGGAAATTTGGGATTATGCATTGACCTAAACTCCTCTGGAAACTAGCAAGATTTTACCTGAGACCACAAACAGAACAGGCTGTTGATTCTCTAATAAGATTACATAGCTTCATGCATGCAAATCGACCCTGTGATCTTGAACACCATAACCTGATATCTAGCGCGTTAAGCAGAATACCATATTGAAATTATGCATTACTTAAAAATCATTAACAGTTGGATTCTTGAAGAGAAATGAGGTATAAATATCACTCACTCAATTATCCAAAAACCAATTTGCATTTTTTATTACATTCATTTTTTTCCACAGCGTTCTGTAAACCGCCCTCCCATTTCTTTTTCTTGAGGCCTGCTTGCCTCATTCTTCCCCTTCTCCTAACTTCTATTTCTTCTTTTTGCTCCCTTTTCAGCCCCCTCATATCCCATATAACTTTATTGCTGCCATTTTTTTCTTCCTCTTTAGAAAGATAACCAGTATAAGGGAGAGAAGTGGAATTACAGATCAATTGATCTTGGTTCATATCTCTAGCTCTAATAAACAACTGCTGAAGGAAGATGTTGAAACCAATGGCTGTGAATTTTGCTAATTTGTGCAATACCATGAATAAATAGAGCATCAGCCATAATTCCAATGTTAACGTTCTGATTTCCTCAAAAGTTATATCTTTCACTATTTTATCAAATCTAAACTTCTAGCTATATTGGGGTATGTGCTTGGGGAGGGGCAGTTTTTATTATCTCTGGATGTAATTTGAATGGTGATAATTACTTAAAAATCTTAGGTGAACTGTTTCCCTATTGATAATGTGGGTTGTTTTGAATTTATTGTTTTCTATTTCTGAGCACCAAAAATGCACAGCTTCATATGAAATGCAAGACAGAAAAACCCATAATTCTGGTTTTTTCTACTGTTGGAGTTAGCAAGAAGAATCCCAAAGGTTAGGTTTGAATCAGTGTAGCATAAGCTGTCCAAAGAGACAGGCAGTAGAGATAAAAGGAGTAGGCATGGTGCTTCAAAGGAATATGCTCACGTGTAGTGCCATTCTATAGAAATATGACCATTCTCAAGGGCGTTGGAAATTTCTGGTTTCTCACTAAC
>NW_007737488.1:34588-46889 GCF_000696425.1 Galeopterus variegatus | reverse complement strand
TGTTTGTACAGTGGGAAAATTACTGCTCATTTGGTAAAATTAATATGCAGGTATCATTCATTGGTAGAGTTATCAAAACAAAAGTAAAAAAAAAAAAAAAAAGCCAAAATGATTTTAAGCTGCATTCTTGCTGTGTTTATTTTTACTGAGTCGATTCCCGTCTGGTTGCTTCATTGAGTACTATAACCAGACACCAGACAGGAGGAAAAAAAATGCCAGTATTTTTAAAATGGGCAGAATGGATGATTTAAGTAGAATTCTGGTTAGATAACCAAAGGCTGCTATTTCCACTATGATTTAAAAGTGTATCAATATTTTAACTATTCTAAAGACTTTTATTGTTTAAGAATTTCCCAACTATACTATAAATAACGGTTTAAAGTTTGTTCTTATATAAAAATTTGTTTTTATTAAGAAAAATGTCAAAGTTACAAAGTAGAGAGACTAATAGTATAATGAACCTCTGTGTAGCCACCACTCAGCTTGAATAATTATTAACTCATGGCCAATCTTGTTTCATCTATTTCCCTAAACTCTTTCTTGCTCCCCAAGAATTATTTTGAAAGAAATCTCAGACATCATATCATTTCACTCATAAATATTTCAGTTATACCTCTAAAAGATGAAGACTCTTAAAAATAAATACAATGCCATTGGTCTACATAAAAATCAGCAATACTTCCTTCATAACATTACCATTATATATTTAGTCAGTTAGCAAATTTCTCCAATTGTTTCATTAATATATTTTTAACAGTTAGTTTGAATCAGGATTTGTACAAAGTCCATATATTTCAATCGATTGATATTTTTCCTGTATTTCTGTTAACCTGTAAAGCTGCTTCCTTCTCTCTCTCTCTCTTTCTCTCTTCCTCTCCCTCTGTGCTGTTGAAGAAACCTAGGCATTTGTCTTATAGAGTTTCCCACAACCTAGACTTGCTAATTGCAGCTGCATGGTATTCATTCTGTCTTGGTATTTCTATACTGAAGCTTGATTGGATTCAGGTCTAGTTTTGTTTTTTTGTTAGCCAAGACCATTAGGCAGTACTTCTATCAGTTTGTCTAGTTTTCTCTCTTTTTATGTTGGAAGCCATTAGGAATCATTGTCTAGATCCAGTAATTTCTTAGGGTTGCAAAATGATGATATTTCATCATATCTTTTTTCCATGATTTTTAAAAAAATTAACATTCATTTATACATATTTATGAGGTAAAGTATGTTGTTTCAGTACATGTATGTACTGCATGATGATTCACTTATGGTAGATAGCAAAGTTTTGTGTCCATTAGTCACCACTTTTCCTTCCCCTTCCCTGGTAGCTATTATTCCACTCTACTTCTATGAGAACCCCCTTTTATTTTTTTTTGATTCCACATATGTGTAAGATCATGCAGTGTTTGTGTTTTTGTGTCCGACTTATTTCAGTTAACATGATAGTTTCCAGTTCCATCCATGTTGCTGCAAACGATAGGATATCATTTTTCTAAAAAACAGCCGAGTAGTATTCCATTGTGTATATGTACCACAGTGGTTTAATCCATTCGTCCATTGATGGGCATTTAGGTTGATTCCACCTCTTGGCTATTGTGAATAGTGTTTCCGTGAACATGGGAGTACAGGTGTCTTTTTGATATATTGATTTCACTTCCTTTGGGTATATATCCAGTAGTGGGCTAGCTGGTTTGTAAGGTAGATCTACTTTTAGTTCTCTGAAGAACCTCCATACTGTTTTCCACAATGGCTGTACCAATTTGCACTCCCTTCAGCAATGTAGGAGAGGTCCTTTTTCTCCTCATCCTTTCCAGCACTTGTTATTTTTTGTCTTGTTGATAATAGCCATTTTAGCTGAAGTGAGATGATATCTCATTTTGGTTTTAGTTTGCATTTCCCTGATGATCAGTGCTGTTGAGCATTTTTTCACATGGCATTTTCCTGTTGACCATTTGTTTGTCTTCTTTTGACAAATGTCTATTCAGGTATTAGCTGATATGCTTCATAAAGAGAAACTTGCCCTCATTAACCGTTTGGTTACTATGAGATAGAAGACAGCACTGGTCTCTTCTCTGTATTTACTAATTTTAATGCATTAGTTCCCTAGCATCCTCCAACAGTGACCAGTAAGTCTATTATTATTAACACCCACATATTAACATATAGACTTAAATATATTTGAAGTATTTCAATTCATTGCAATTATATCCTTATGCTCAAATTGTTCTGTTTTGGCCTGTGGTAACCTCTTCAGATTGGCTTTGGGTCCTTTTGACATTCCCTTAGTTGTCTTGGATAGCTTCTTGCTTTCTGGTATTATAAGATGTTTCAGGCTCTTGTACATATCCTGATGCATGCATGGCTACAGATATTTCTTCAAAGAGCCTCAGATCCTTTTAGTAGTTAAAAGAGACCTTGGCCCTATGTGTACTCAGTGTTACTGTGTTAGTCTTTGCTTCTTGGCCTTTGTAGTGGACAGAACTAGTATATAAACAACATATGCTGTGTATATTGTTTAAAGATAAAACCACTATTTAGTTCATACTGAAACTTTCAATTCAGATTCCAGGCCACCAGGTTTTTGTTTTGCCTCCTCTATCTTACATCTGTTTCTTTTCTTTTTTTTTTTTTTTTTTCCTTTTTGTCTTTTTTTTTACTGACCGGTAACGGGATCGCAACCCTCGGTGTCGCGCCCACACCGGGGACCAGCAACGGGATTGCAACCCTCGGTGTTGTGCCCGCACCGCGCTCAGCCAGTGAGCGGGAACCGGTCTCTGTTTCTTCTTTCAATCATGCTGACAATCACAGGTCTCACAGACACCAGTGTAATTATTCATCTGCTTTATCCCTCAACACACACACAACAATCTTAGAGTAAGAATAACAGCACAGCAAGAAATATGATCACTGTAAACATTTTAAGATTATTTTGCATCAGAGAAAACATTTTATTGTTTATTTATTATTTTTCAATTGTTTTTTTATTGAAGCATAATTGATTATACATATTCATGGGGTACAAAGTTGACTATCAGTAGTTGCATACAATATGTGATGGTCAAATCAAGATAGTTAGCTTATTCATCATTGCAATATGTAATCATTCTTTGTGTCCACTAACCAATTTCTCATTAATTTCTCATTAACCCTCTTCCCTTTCCCCCTTCCCCTCCCCCTTTCCACTTCTAGTCACCATAGTTCTGTTCTCTTTCTTAAAGTTCAACATATTATTGTGATTGTTGTTTCTTTCCTTCTTTCTCTCTCTCTGTCTTTCTTTATTATTTATTTGTTTATTTATTAACTCAGTTCCCACTTATGAGTGAAAGCAATATTTCTCTTTCTGTGTCTGGGTTGTTTCACTTAGCATAATTTTCTCCAGGTATATCTTCTTCCCCATTTTTTCATTATTTATTTTATTATTGGCATATTAATTATTACAAATCGTAGTTTTTCTTCATGCCCTTTACCCAACTTATCACTCTCCAACCCTCCTGTCTCCCTCCCTCACATCTCTATTATCATTTTGTTTGTTCTCTTCTTCTGAAAGTTCAATGAATTATTGTGGTCCATTCTTTCTTTCTTTCTTTCATCTTTCTTTCCTTCTTTCCTTCTTTCTTAGAACCCAGATATAAGTGAGGACATATGGTATTTCTCCTTCTGTGTCTGGCTTATTTCATTTAACATAATTTTCTCCAGGCTCATCTATATTGCTGCAAATGGCAGGATTTAATTTTTGTGTGTGTGTGTGGCTGAGTACCATTCCATTGAGTATATATACCACATTTTCCTTATGCAGTCATCCATCAATGGACATTTAGGTTGGTTCCAACTCTTGGCTATTGTAAATAGAGCTGCAATAAACGTGGGAGTGCAGGCATCCCTTCAGCATGATGATGTCCATTCCTTCGTGTATACACCCAGCAGTGGGGTTGCTGGATCAAATGGCAGTTCTAGCTGTAGTTGTTTGAGAAACATCCATACTGTTTTCCATATGGCTGTGCTAATTTACAGTCCCACCACCAGTGTGTTGAAGAGTTCTCCTTTTCTCATATCCTCACCAGTTTTGTTATTCTCAATCTTTTTAATAATGGCCAGTCTAAATGGGGTGAAATGACATCTCGATGAGGTCTTGATTTGCATTTCGCTGATGATTAGTAGTACTGAGCATTTTTTCATGTGCCTGTTGACCATTCATAGGTCTTACTTTGAAAAATGCCTATTCATCTCCTTTGCCGTTTTAATTGCATTATTTGTTTTTTAACTTTATAGTTGTTTGAGTTCCTTATATATTCTGGATATTAATCCCTTATCAAATATATAGTTTGCAATTATTTTCTCTTATTTCATAGGTTGTCTTTCTGCTCTGTTGATTGTTTTCTTTGCTGTGCAGAAGCTTTTTAGTTTGATATAATTCCATTTGTTTATTTTATTTTTTCTTTTGTTGCTTATGTTTTCGGGGTCTTATTCATAAAGTCTTTGTCCAGGCCTACTTCCTGGAATGTTTTCCCTGTGTTTTCTTTTAGTCATTTTATGATTTCAGGTCTTATATTTAACTGTTTAATCCATTTTGACTTGATTTTGGTATATGGTGAGAGGTACAGGTCCTGTTGCATTCTTCTGAATATGGATGTCCAATTTTCTCAGAACCATTTATTGAAGAGTCAGTCTTTTTCCCAATGTATGTTCTTGTTGCCATTGGCAAAGATCAGTTGGCTGTAAGTATGTGGGTTGATTTCCAGGTTTTCTATTCTGTTCCATCAATCTGAGTGTCTGTTTTTATGCCAGTACCATGCTGTTTTGGTTACAATAGCTTTGTAATATAACTTGAAGTTGGGTAGCATTATGACTCTGGCTTATTATTTTCACTCAAGATTGCTATAGCTATTCAGGGTCTTTTGTTGTTCCATATGAAAGTTAGGATTGCTTTTTCTATTTCAGTGAAGAATGTCATTGGTATTTTGAGGAGGATTATATTGAATCTGTAGATTGCTTTGGGTAGAATGGACATTTTCATGATGCTAATTCATCTGATCTAAAAGCATGGCATGTCTTTCCAACTTTTTGTGTCCTCTTTAATTTCTTTCTGTTGTGTTTTGTAGTTCTAATTGAAGAGGTCTTTCACCTCCTTGGTTACATTGATTCCTAGGTTGTATTTTTTTTTGTGGGGGGCAACCATTGTAAATAGGCTTGCTTTCTTAATTTTTTTTCTGCTTGTTTTTTGTGGGAGTATAAAAATGCTACTGTTTTTTGGGTGTTGACTTTTGTATCCTGCAACAATTAGCTCGAAGAGTTTTTTGGTAGAATCTTTAGCTTTTCTCTATATAAGATCATATCATCTACAAAAAGAGACAATTTGACTTCATCCTTTCCAGTCTGGATGACCTTTCTTTCTTTCTCTTGCCTGATTGTTCTGGCTAGTACTTCCAATACTGTGTTAACTAGGGGTGTTGATAGTGGGCATCCTTGTCTTTTTCCTATTCTTAAGCAAAAGGCTTTCTTCTTTCCCCCATTCAGATTGGTATTGGTGGTGGGTTTGTTGTAAATAGTTTTTATTGTGTTGAGATAATTTCCTTCTGTACCTAATTGGCTGAGAGTCTTTATCATGAAAGATGTTGAATTTTGTCCAATACTTTTCCTGCATCTATTGAGATAATCATATGGGTTTTGTCCTTAATTTTGTTGATGTGGTCTATCACATTTATTTATTTGCATATGTTGAAACATCCTTGCATCCCTGGGATAAATCCCACTTGACAATGGTGTATAGTTTTTTTGATGTGTTGTTGCATGCTGATTGCTACTATTTTGTTGAGGATTTTTGCATCTGTGTTTATCAAGGATATTTGCCAGTAATTTTCTTTTTTTGTTGTATCTGTCTGGTTTTGGTATCAGCGTGATGCTGGCCTCATAGAATGAGTTTGGGAGAATGGCTTTCATTTCAATTGTTCAGAATAGTTTGAAGAGAATTGGTATTAATTCCTCTTTTAAATGTTTAATAGAATTTAGGTGTAAAGCCATCAGGTCCTGGACTTTTCTTTGTTGGGGAACTGCTGATTACTGCTTCAATCTCATTGCTTGTTACTGGTCTGTTCAGGTTTTCTGTGTCATCTTGGTTCAGTTGTGACAGTTTGTATGTGTCTAGAAATTTATCCATTTCCTCCAGGTTTTCATATTTGTTGACATATAGTTGTTTATAGTTATCTCTAATGATTCTTCATATTTCTGTGGTATTGGCTGTAATGTCTCCCTTTTCATTTCTGATTTTTGTTATTTGGGTCTTCTCACTTCTTTTATTTATTAACCTAGCTAATGGTTTGTCTGTTTTATTTATCTTCTCAACAAACCAACTTTTTGTTTCATTTATCTTTTGTGTTGTTTTTTGGGGTCTCTATTACATTTAGTTCTGCCCTGATCGTAATTATTTCTTTTTGTCTGTTACTTTTAGGATTGAATTGTTGTTGTTTTTCTAGTTCTTTGAGGTGTAGCTTTAGGTCATTTATTCGAAGTCTTTCTGTTCTTTTGATGTAGTAAGTGTTTATTGTGATGAACTTCCCTCTTGGCATTGCTTTTGCAGTATCCCACAGATTTTGATATGATGTGTCTTTATTTTCATTAGTTTCAAGAATGTTTTTGATTTCCTGTATAATTTCTTCTTGCACCCATAGGTCACTGAGGAGCCTGTTGCTTAGTTTCCATGCACTTGTATAGTTTCCAGAGTTTTGCTTGTTATTGATTTCCAGTTCCACTGTGGTCTGAAAAGATACTTGGAATGATTTCAAATTTTTTTTTATTTGCTGAGATTTTATTTGTGACCTAACATGTGGTCTGCCCTTGAGAATGTTCCGTGTGCTGACAAGAAGAATGTATATTCTGTAGTTGATGGATGGAATGGTCTGTAGATATCTGCCAGGTCCAATTGGTCTAAGGTGTAGTTTAAATTCTGTGTTTCTTTGTTAGTTTGTTGCCTGGAAGGACTGTCCAATGCTGAGAGAGGGCTGTTTAGATCACCCACTATTATTGTATTAGGGTCTATTTCTTTTTTTAGGTCTAAGAGTGTTTGATTTATGTACCTGGGTGCTCCAGTATTGGGTGCATACATATTTATGATTGTTATGTCTTCTAACTGGATAGGTCCCTTTGTCATTATATAGTAGCCTTCTTTGTCTCTTTTTATGGATTTTGGTTTAAAGTCTATCTTATCCAATATACGAATAGCTACTCCTGCTCATTTTTGGTTTCCATTTGCATGGTATATCTTTTTCCATCCCTTCCCTTTTAGTCTGTATGTGTCTTATATATGAGGTGAGTCTCTTGAAGACTGCATATAGTTGGGTCTAGCTTTTAAATCTATTCAGTCAGTCTGTGTATTTAGAATGGGGAGTTTAATCCATTTACATTCAGGGTTGTTATTGACAGGTATTGCTTTACTCCTGTCATTTTATTGCTTTTTGTTTAGATGTTTTAAATATCTTTTGTTCCTTTCTTTCCATTTTATTTTTCATCCTCAATGTTAGTTGGATTTTTGAGTTGGCACGATTTAGCTTCTTTCTTTCTCATTTGCATTTTTGTTTTAACAGCAAGTTTTGCTCTTTCTTGTTTGTCCATGACAGTGATTATTATTTTTTGGATTCTGGATGCAAGACTCCTTTGAAAATTTCTTGCAGGGCTGGTCTTGAGGGGTGAGCACCCACAATTTTTGCTTGACTGGGAAATATACTATTTCTCCCTTATTTCTGAAGGATAGCCTTCTGGCTCAAGAATTCTTGGCTGGAAATTTTTTTCTTTAGTGTTTTGAATATGCCATCCCATTTTCTTCTGTCCTATAAGGTTTCAGTTGAGAAGTCTGCTGTTAGTCTGATGGGGAACATCTTATTGGTGACTTGACCCTTTTTTCTCACTGCTTTTAGAATTCTCTCTTTGTCTTTGGACTTTGACAGTTTGGCTATAAGTGCCTTGGAGAGGATCTTTTTGGATTGAATCTGTTTAGGGATCTTTGTTTTTCCTGGATCTGCAGGTCTGCATCTCTTCCAATACCTGGGAAGTTTCCTGTTATTATTTCCTTGAATAGGTTTTCAATGCCTTTTCCCTTCTCCTCCACTTCTGGAATACCCATGATTGGGATGTTTGTGTTTTTTAGGTTGTCTGCTAGTTCTCTTGGAATTTTTTCATTTTTTAATAATTCTTTTGCCCCCTCCCCCTTTGTTTTCTTTTTTCTGCCTGGGTTATTTCAAGAAGATCATCTTTGAGATCTGAAATTCTTTCTTCTGCTTGCTCTAGCCTTCTGCTTAAGCTCTCCGTTATGTTTTTTATTTCATTGAGTGAATCCTTCAGTTCCAGGAGTTCTGCTACATTCTTTTTTAAGGTATTAGTTTCTTTGTAAATTTCCTTTTTCATATCCTGGATGTTTTCTCTTGTTTTGTTGTATTCTCTAATTGAGTCTTCTGTTATTGAGTTTTCTTAAGATTATTGCTTGGAATTTCTTTTCAGACATTTGAAGGGTTTCTTGCTCTGCGGGTTCTGGTACTTGAGAATTACTGTATTCCTTCAGCAGTGTCATGTCTTCTTGGTTATTTGTAGTTCTAGTGTTTTTCTGTTGATGTTTGGTCATCTGGTAGGACACTTGTTTCTTCTATTACTCAGGAGTGGGCTATGAAGAGAAAGACTTCCTCCTCTATTTGTAGGCTCTGTGGTGACTCTTCTTGTATTAATGTAGTTGATTGTGTGGTGGGCTACCTGTAGGGTGGCACTGGCTGTTACTGTGGTGGTGAAGTGTCCTGTAGTGTCAGTAGGTGTGGTGGTGGCTGTGGTAGACTACCTGGATTGGATGGTGGGAGGGGCTTTCCAGGGCTTCAGACTGGGCCCCCAGTGGCATGTGGGACTGTGTTTACTTCAGCTCCTGCTTGGGTGGCTGTCAGGCTTTCTGGGACTTGGGTCTGGGCCTGCCATGGTGGTGCACAGGATGGGTCTCACCTTGGCTCCTGCTTGGGCAGTGATTGGGCCTTTCTGGGGCTGGGGTCTGGGCCTGTGGCCTTTGCAGGCAGGATTGCACTCAGCTCAGCTTCTGCTTGGGTGATGGAACAAAGAAAACATTTTAATGGCAGTGTTCATCTGGTTCTTTGCTCACAAAGTGTGTGTTGGCTTAATCCCAGCAAAAGTTTTTAATATTTTTCTCCTAAGTAAATAGGAGTAAGTTAAGTGGTATACATCACTGCAGGCAAGAGGGAGTAGGGAAGAAAGAGTATCTATTTAATTTTACTTTTGTTTTAAACCTACTTTGCTTAGTTTGCCTGCACTTACTGGAACTTTTTAGCATGTACTCTTTTTTGTCATCAGCTTTTTAATGGAGAGATCATGTCATCAATATTATTTATAATTTATAGAATTAAAAAACTTATGTCAGTAGTAGTTAAAGTGATTTGTGAAAGGAAAATAATTAGATGGAGATCCTCAAAGAAAAATTTACTTCTCTGCTTGCTTCTTCAAATGGTCTTAAAAAAAAAAAATTTAACCCTCCCATTTAAGGTAGGCATCTTCACATTTTTCCAATGTTTTTGGTTGTTTGTTTGTTTGTTTTATCTTAAGGGATTTCTCACTGAGGAAACATCAAGTAGTAGAAAAAATACTTGCAAAGTTAAATTTCTTAGAATAAGTTTAGACCAATTCACAAGCATATGGAATACTTTTTCAGATCAAATGAAATTTAATTTGCTTTTTTTTAATCAGTTACTACCTAAAATTATTTGACTTGTCAATTAGACAGGGTGATTTTGTGGGGAAGTCTGAGAGAACAGAAAGAAAAGTCAGCTTGTCCTTTCTCTCTTTATCTTCTGGGGCCCAGTTTTCTTTGTAATTCTAGTTTTTTTGAGCAGTGACCACCTTTATATTTTTACTTACTAAATATATTTCTAGAAAACAAGAATTGTGAACTCTACAGAACATTTCCTCCAGAAAACTTTGAAATTAAAGATTTTATATTAAAAAAATCTGGACCAAAATGGATTTTTTTTCCCCCTTTGAATGCTTGGTATGCATAAATAACATTAGCCTGCTGACATTTGCACATTTGCATTAATGCATCTTAAGACTGAAACCCCCTAGAGGTGCTGTAAGGCTGACATTGGCACATGGCACCACACTCAACACTGAAGAATGTGATTATGTGCCTGGCATGTACAGATGCAAAGGGAATGTTAACTTTCTGGAGAAGCAATGTGAGATATTCTGGTTTTCTGTGGGCAGGTGGGCAATTGCAGCTCACATTCACTTAAGAAATATGCTGGCAAATGTAGGCACATTATTTAATTAAGTAATAATTGAGAAAGCTATAGTCCCCATTAAAAGAGCAAAGCTAATTCTGGGCTGATAAAGGACTCTGAGCTGCCCTAAATAGGTCTTAATTAGCTGGTACCAATGTGGCTCCGCCTTCAGGGATGAAAGAAATTAATGAAAGTTAGCAGCAAATAGAATCAATGTTTCAAGATGTTCCTGCCTCAGGTGAGGAGAATGGAAAGAAAGGCAGTCACATTTAAGGATCATTTAAGAAAAAGAATGCACAAAAGTCACTTTCAGAAAACACTGACAAAACAGGACGTTTGTAAATAACAAGATCTCTACCTGGCTAATCTTTGCCAGCGTGTTCCATCCATTCCCACTCAATCTTAAGGAGAGAAAAAGAAATCAACGACGTGTCATTCCTCACTGTCTTTCGTGGTGACAGTTTTCTAAGCTGGGAAGGGTTTTAAGTGCAGCCCGGGTTTTGCTATTTCAGCTTGACCATTTGTAAAGTTTCTTGTGCCATTACATGACAAACTGTAGGGATTAAATTGGCTCACAACCCTCGGGTTTGCAGACCCTTAGTAGTTTCCAGAGCGGGAAGGGATTTCAAGCCTTCTTTCCTGAGAATTTGGGACCCCCTCTGTCAGTCCCCTCTGCCAGCACAGGAGGGAAGATGCCTCAACAAACACAGTGCAGCAGGGTGGAGAAGGGAAAAATAAAAACAAATGAAAACAAAACAACTCTGCTAGCCCCACAAACCAGCCACGAGGCACAGGAACATGCCTAGCTTACCCAAAGTTATACTATTACTGCACCCAGACACTAAATACAGAGATGTCTAGTTATTCCTAACTCAGAATAAGTGGCTCCTAGCCTCAGCAAAACCTGGACCAAGACAAAATGGGAAAAGAAGAGAAAATCTTGGATTTGAAAGACAGGGGGCACAGGGTTAAAAACAGTATTTTCCTTTTTTTGTTTGAAGACAGTCTTTGCAAATATAGCATCTCAGCACTTATCAGGAGCAATGTTGACGCGCCTCTGTTAGAATGAGTGAATGTTCCCACCCCAGCTGATGTATTTGGCAGGGACAATAAGTTCACACAGCAGTCACGGGCAGACCCCTAGGACTGCTGAGACAAAAAGCATAATAAGGCATCCAGGGCTGTGTTTTCATGCTAATAAGCATTGAGAAGCCAGGGACTTCTTTTTTTCCCATTATTCATGATGGCATCCAGTGACCTACATTAGGCCTCCTCTGTAATACACATGTGCTGGAAATTAAAAATTCAGTAAAAAATAGGGAAAGCTCTATTTTAATAATGGCAGGATGGGAGGGTCATTTGTAATTTATCAAGGTGTCCGTACCAACTTCTCATGTGTTTAAAAACAGACACATGCACACATGTGCATGCACACACGCACACACACACGCGCGCGCATGCGCACGCACACACTGGGCAAAACTATGGTATATTTTAGGATTAAGACAAGCAACATCTCAAATTCAATGACTATATTATAAAAAAGGAAGGCTGTAAGACCACGGGAGGTTGTGGAAATCAGGACTTGCAACCAACCGAATTAGGGAAATAAGGTTCTCCTAGTCCAGAGGATATGACTTGACAGAATGGCCAAGTACATAGCGAAATTGTACTGTAGAGAAAGTCCCAATGGACACCAAAGCTGAACAGTGTTCCCTATATAAAGGTTTTTGAACCCCACAAAGGGTATAAAACTCAAAGACAAATACATAGGCCTTAAATTAGAAGCCTTATTAAAATGTGTCCAGAATTTTAAATTTTATACAGGCCTTACATTTTATTTGTTTATTTATTTATTAGATTTATTCAGCTGACTTACTTCTCTCCTATAATTTGGATTTCTCCTCTCCTTTGGTTTTTTTTTTCTTTTTGTTTAAACCATCTCTCTCTCTCTCTCCAAGTTTAGACCAAAATTAAGAAAATTAAGAATAGTTACATACTTGTCCTTAAAATATATGAGCCAAGAGCAGTCTCTTCCTTTTTTTCCTCTATT
>NW_007737488.1:32146-34286 GCF_000696425.1 Galeopterus variegatus | reverse complement strand
TTACATACTTGTCCTTAAAATATATGAGCCAAGAGCAGTCTCTTCCTTTTTTTCCTCTATTCTTACATGCCTTGACTCATTTTAAGACAGAGTTGGTTGCTGTGAGAATTTTGTCCTATACCATGCCTATTTGTACTACTAGATTTTTAATTACTTGCACAACCATTTCAAAATAACTTGCACAGTGTCTGGAATGTTGTAGAGACTCTATAGGTGTTTGCTGAATTGAAGTTTTGCTTCTCTGGAACAGAGAAACACATAACTCAAGAATAGCTGTTTCCCAAATAGCCTTGATCATCTGCTTATAGTTAGATCTTAACTTTGTGACTCTGCCCTATTCCTAAGCCAATTAATGATGGGGCTCAGAAGTCCTTAAGAATTCAACAAGGGACTCATTTTTCTGACTGTACTGTGTTTATTTGTCCATTTATCTCATTGGACAATACACTTCTTGTACACTTCTCATGGGACAATACATAGCTCAGGGACTATGCCCATCTCCATTTTATTCTGACCTAATGTAGTAGTAGTTTGCCACCAAAATTCCAAATAAATGCATTGTTTTCACTCTACTTCTTTCAGCTAAATGGCACACAGATGTTTCAGGTTTCCTTGAACTGACCTCAGCGATACTCATTTTCTTTCTTCTGTCTTTACCACCACCACTGCTCTAGTTTAGGTCTTCTTCACCTTTCACGTAAGTGACTCCTTATATAGTCCTCCTGCCTCTTACGGTTTTGCAGAGATAATGCCCTCTGCCTAGATTGCTCTACCTTCCATCACCATGCACACAAATGCAACCCATGCTTTATGACCAAGTTAAATGTTACCTCTTTCATGAAGCCTTCTGTAATATCCTTACATAGAACTCATATTTTCTCTGAAAAGCCATAGCATTATGGACTTCTTTCTTATAGAAATCACCACTTTCTACCATGCATTATTGCTGTTTATATCTAATCTCTCCAGGTGGTACATAAATTCTTTGAGAGAATACCAGCTCTTATATATTTGTTTCCCTAAACACCTTGACTTTAATAGTTATTCAGTAAACATTTGATGGATGAATGAATAAATAGATGAATGAATAAAGGAAATAATACCTGGTAGTTTTTTAAGTTTAAAAGTTTCTTTGCCATTCCTTGAAATACTTGTGAATTTCAAAACACTTTTCTTCAGTATAGAAGGGTCACAGCAGTGCCAAAGAGGCAAGTTTTAGGGTTGGATTTTGATAGAAAAGTTTCCACAATTCTATTCAGAGAGACCATCCCTTGCTCTAACTTACTCAAAGGTTGGCAAATCTATTACCTTCTCCAGGGTTTTGTGATTGAGCACTAGGTTTTTAATAAGTCGCTGACAGAGCCATTCCTCAAATACAGGTTTCCATTTTAGATTCACTTCAGTAGTGAAGCACTTTCCAAGACTACACTCACAATTCTCTCAGTTGTCAGTTGCCTAGTGAAAAAGCAAACCCTAGTACTCAAACCCAGAGTTACAGTCTTGGGCCTTAGGAGGCAAATATAATCACCACCACAGAAGGCAGGAAAGGAAATTCCCAGATAAGGAGAACTGAAAACTCAGGTAAAACAACCTGAGTTTCACTGCCCAACTTTATTTTTTGTCTTCCAGAAAACATTTTCTTCTTTGATAACAAAGAAACTGAATTGCCTTAGTGAAAGTACTTTTAAGTAACTTCATGATGAACGTAAAGAAAATAAAAAGGTGGCAGTGATGTCTTCCAACCCACTGCATAAATGGTTGATGAATTTGTATATAGATGTAGAGAAAAATTATGAAAGCATTTTTGACGTAATTTAGACCATGTCACTCTTCTGCTCAAAATCCTGCAGTAGTAGTAGTAGTAAATCCCCATTTACCTTAGAATAAAAGTGTAAGTTTTTATAAGGACTTCCAATGAGCCTACCACAATATGATTTAAAATTGAAATCCCCACCTCACGTGCCCAGTATACCCAATTTTTCTTACCTCGTTCTACTGTTCCTTTGTTTTTTTTTTTATTTTTTTTATTTTATTTTATTTTATTTTTTTTCCGTGTCCGGCAACGGATCGCAACCCTCAGGGATTGCAAGCCTCGGTGTTGCTCCCGCGCCTCGCTCAGCCAGTGAGCGGGAGCCGGTCT
>NW_007737488.1:24620-29581 GCF_000696425.1 Galeopterus variegatus | reverse complement strand
AGCACATATTCCCTGAGTGCTAACTAAGTGTGAGACACTGTCTTAGATGTGGGGAATCTACCGATGTTTGAAACATTCTCTAGTTTCCTGGTAACTCATTGGAGGTTTTGGCATGTGTTGGCAGGTTCTTTGCATCCAGTCTCAACTCCTTATTTTTAATATTTATAAACCATGTTCATCAGGATGTCTATAAGTAGGAAATGAAAGTAGCTGAGAAATCCTGCCAAGACAGAACAAGTCTCAGAGTGAATTAAAAATAAGTTGACCACAAGGATATGCGGCAAACCAAGATGTGTCCTTGAGGCAGCAAAAATAAGTATGGTGCCAAAGTCCAAGTTTTACCCATTGTCAATCAATCAGCTAGAGATATCACTTGTATTCCCCACAGCCCTGTTAAGAAATCAAGATCGTGTGCTTTTTCTTTAAGCCTGGAGTCTGCCCAGAACATGAGCTCATAAATATGTTAACTTAAGTAAAGCTTATGATAATATAGAAGATGAGTCATCTTCCTATTTTGAAAAGCATATATTCTATAACTCAGTATTTCTGGAGTTCCTCCAGATATCTGTATGACTTTCCCCCTCATTTCCTTTAGGTCTTCATTCAAATGTCATCTTATCAGAGATCCCCTCCTTGCCAATACCCTCTACTCCCCCACACCACAACCTGCTTACCAGATTCTATTTTCCTTTATGTCATTTATTATGGCCTGATATACTATACATTTGCTCTCATCTGTTTTCCCTTACTAGACTGTAAACACCAGGACAATAGGACTTTGNATATGCGGCAAACCAAGATGTGTCCTTGAGGCAGCAAAAATAAGTATGGTGCCAAAGTCCAGGTTTTACCCATTGTCAGTCAATCAGCTAGAGATTTCACTTGTATTCCCCACAGCCCTGTTAAGAAATCAAGATCGTGTGCTTTTTCTTTAAGCCTGGAATCTGCCCAGAACATGAGCTCATAAATGTGTTAACTTAAGTAAAGCTTATGATAATATAGAAGATGAATCATCTTCCTATTTTGAAAAGCATATATTCTATAACTCAGTATTTCTGGAGTTCCTCCAGATATCTGTATGACTTTCCCCCTCATTTCCTTTAGGTCTTCATTCAAATGTCATCTTATCAGAGAGCCCCTCCTTGCCAATACCCTCTACTCCCCCACACCACAACCTGCTTACCAGATTCTGTTTTCCTTTATGTCATTTATTATGGCCTTATGTTTCCTTTATGTCATTTATTACATTTGCTCTCATCTGTTTTCCCTTACTAGACTGTAAACACCAGGACAATAGGACTTTGTTTACCCAGCACTGTGTCTCTGCCCCCTAGAATAGCATCTGACACGTAGGTGACACTCACTACCCAGCTATTGAGTGAATGATGTGAGGCTGTTTTGAATTGTTCATTAATTGGTTAAGAACTCTTACAGTTGGACCAGAACTTAAAAACCTCTAACCTCCTGTGTCCCAACATTTTTCCTACCAATATTTTTTTGTATAGATTTTCCACTGTGAGCTTTATACTTTAAAAGATGTGATCTATACAAAAACTACATTTGTTAGTAGTATTTTAATCTACTTCTCATTAAGATGACTATAACTGCCATCAGAGGTTCTGATAACCAGGGGAACCACATTGAGGTGATATAGTTCCAGCTGACAATCAAAAAAGTGAATGTTTCAATAAGATTTTATATTGGGTAACCAAATGATTCCTGTTGGTCTTTTTGGAATTTCATACGTAGCTCAAGAATCTCTATAGCCAACTTCATGGTCTTTTTAGTGGTCCAGAGATCTCAGTAAAGAAACTCAGAAATGAACCCAGCACACTCATTTCATGAGTGAGGAAACCTAAGACCAGGGTAAACTGAGCAACTTTCTTGAGGTCCCACCTCTTGTTGTGAAGTTTCACTCGCAGGGTCTTCTGAGTCATATACTAGTGCCATGTTTGCTGGCCCAGGTGGCTCTCCACCACTGAACTGAGCACCAGCGGCAATGAACCTCCTATTTCAGAATCTTCTGGAGGGTTTTGATAAAAGCACAGCCTCTCAGCCCTGCAGATTCCAAATCTCAGGGGATGGAACCTGGGGCTCTGCATTTAGTCAGTTTCCCAGGTTTCTTAGACCTGCCAATGTTTGAGAACCAGTGACATGTTATTTGCAAGGACTCTTGGTTTTCCTCAATTGGAATAGAAAAATAAAAAATTTAAATCATATCATCAAGCTATGAGAATACATATTTATTGAACGTGTTAACCAATAGCTTTTCTCAGGGAAAGACACTGGGTCATGTTAAAATCTGGTAGTTATATCATCGAGTTAGATAATATGAGCTACTTTGAAATTTTGGGTTAAAATCTAACTAGTTCATAATTTCTTCCACAAACCTTATAGACTGCTAGGTTCCTGGGATTCAGAGGTCACTGGGACAGCCCCAGTGTAGTTGGGAAAGACAGACATATTTTCAAAGGGTTTCAGGGAATCCCTGAAAGGCCTGCGTTGCCTCCATATGAGGCCTCAGGACCAAGTAATGCAACCAGCCAAGGCTGGGTGTTTCATAGGCCATATTCCCAAATCTCTGTGAATACTCCTGGACATCTCTCTGAGTCTACCAAATAGTCTCAGCCTTCCCACAAAGAATAATGAGGAGGCTGCCGATTCTCAGAGGTAGTGGGTAAAGGCAAAAACTCTATTATCTTCTACTGTTATTGGTGGTGGTGCGAGTCCACCAAATAGTCTCAGCCTTCCCACAAAGAATAATGAGGAGGCTGCTGGTTCTCAGAGGTAGTGGGTAAAGGCAAAAACTCTATTATCTTCTACTGTTATTGGTGGTGGTGGTTTGCAGGACCCACACCAGCCCCTTGTGGCTGTAATCACCATCCAGTCACATTACCCTTTACACTTGTTCTAATGAATTTTTTCCATTCTTCATCATCTTTGGGGATGAATCATACAGTTCATCAGCATTTTTACTTTTTTACTTCTTGACATACTACCCTGAAATTGAACAATTCAAAAAATTTCCCAGAAATGGTTTTGTGGGATTTTAATTAAATTCTCTGAATGGTAAAAACCATTGAAGACATTTTTCAAAGGCTAGAATATTGAATATTTCATGCCTTGGAAACTGTCTTAGGAAAGAGTTGGAGACTTAAGCCCACAAAAAAATGAGGGAAATATACTTGAGAAAACCTTGTAAACTAGAACTTCTCATAAGAATATTAATATATTTTTTCTCCATCTTGAGATTTCCCCAGGCATGTGCTGAATGAGCTGACTTCATGGTTGTGGTTTTGTTGTTCTTTCTGTGTCACTCTGCAATTCTCCCTGTGGCCATCATATTGATTTCAACACTGTGGTCATCATTACAGGAAAATGGAGGCATTAATAACTTGGTCTCTATGGACAGATTGTAATAGAAAACCTTATAAATAATTGCCCACTAATGGGAAAATTGAAAATATGCACTGTATTATAATGGTCATAATGTAATCATTAAAATCATAATTATGTGACAATGAAAGAACTCATTATGCATTAGTTTATCTTTACATTATGTTAATAGCTAATGAAAGTGTGACAATTACATCTAATTAAGTTTAACAACATTTCTGCACTTCTTGTAAACGGGCTATATTTTGCTCAAAATGTGTATGTGGAGACATTAGTGAAGCTGAGTTCCATATTTAATATGAGTTTTGAAATGTAACCATCAGTCCTATGAAAAACCGAATCTTAATGCCTTTTTGTTAAATGAACTGGAAATGTGAGTTCTTACCAAGGGTAGATTTATAAAAAGGTTTCATGGATTGTGTTATTGATATATAGTACCCATTAGCTTTTCCCCTTCTGCTAATCTGTGTGTGTGTGCGCTCACATGTGTGCGCATGTATGTGTGTACTTGACTCATCTGTGTTTTATTTTTAACAATAGAATTTTTATACTAAATTATCAGATTCAAGGAGGTTCACCCAGATTTGGGTTATAATGATGAATGGAGCAGGCATTGGTTCCTTGCCCCAGTAGTTGTAGTACATAACTCTCTGCTGTAACCATCTGTGTGATCTAGGCCAAGTGTAAATTCTCTGTGCTTTAGTTTTCCCACGTGTAAAATGAGGACGAAAGTAATAATACATGCATTCTGTAGTTTTGTTAGAATTTAAGTAAAAATTTATGAATTTCATAGCCAGGGCTGTGTATCACATTAAAAACAGCATAGGGGCCTTCAATATGTGACCAGCACATTCTTCAGAATGGATTTTTAAGACTCTTGATCTCTGAAAGGCGTTGACCAAGTCACCAGGGTTTTCAATTGCTCAGATTTCACTTTCAGAATGATGTACCATGGGCTTCCTTCCAGACAGTAAGATGACCCTTGACCCTTGTCATCAGTCCTGGGTCATCAAGAAGCCTCAGGAAGCAGAGACTCCTCAAGGACATCCAGGTAGAAGTCGGCAAACCTGGTTGCTACTGGACTTCGAAGAAGTCATGACACTGATCTTTAATTTTCTTCTGTTTCTTTTATAAGGTTAGCACACATGAAACATACCCTCCCCAAGGGGACTCATTACTCCCGTAGTGTCAACTGTCACCGCTACATGTTATCTCCACCTCTGATATCACTTCTAAACACTGGTCTTTTGAAGTCGTTGTCTATTAGGCATTTTCTGTGTGAAACTCAATCTGTCCAACCTTGGCTCATCTTTCCAGACCAAACTGATTGAGTTACCGAGTCCACAATCTCTTGCTTCATAATGTCCCTTGATTAGATGCTTTCTTTCTATTACAAGGCTCTCGTCATCTCATGCCTAGACTATTAAAATTTTCTTCATCTATTCTTGCTGTTTCCAGTCTTTAGCCCTTCAATCTACATTTTAGACTTCTGCCAGATTAATCTCCTAAATATCTTGTGCATTTTATTCACCTACTCACAGAACTTTGATGGCTCTTCATTGCCT
>NW_007737488.1:20092-24166 GCF_000696425.1 Galeopterus variegatus | reverse complement strand
CCTAAATATCTTGTGCATTTTATTCACCTACTCACAGAACTTTGATGGCTCTTCATTGCCTGTAGTATCTTTCATCTGGCATTCTTGTCCCTCTGAGAATTTTGTTCAGCCATTCCTCTAAATGTGTTCCTAAATATCTTGTGCATTTTATTCACCTACTCACAGAACTTTGATGGCTCTTCATTGCCTATAGTATCTTTCATCTGGCATTCTTGTCCCTCTGAGAATTTTGTTCAGCCATTCCTCTAAATGTGCCCAACTAGTCTCTACAGATATCCACTAGCCCAACCAAACGTGTCTGCTCATTATCCCCCAGTACACGTTCTGAACTTCGTATCTCTGCTGGCCCTGTTTCCCCAGCCGAAATGCCCTTCCTTTTGTACTCTTGTCATATAAATCTTCTAAGGCACAGCTCAGGAGTCAACTCTTTCATGCTGCTGTCTCTAACAGCCCTATTATTTTCTCCCTCCTGTGAATTCCTCACACATTTATTTTTCCTGCCCTGTATCTTGCACTTGTACAGGCTGGTTTGGCTGTCTATCTTTTATGTACGGTTCTGGCTGGCCAATAAGATTGGCAATATTGGAAGCCCCTCGGGGCTGTCTTACATCTTTCTGTGCACAGTCCGCAGTGTCTATTGGATCCTCAACAAATATGTGTTGATGAGAATGTCAATTTCATAAGCACTCGAAGACAACACTCAAAAGCCTTCTTACAACTATTGGAATCTGCCTGGAGCTGATTTCATATGTAGAAGTAATGTTTTCTGAGCCATCTTCTGATAGGAGTCTTGTAAAACCTCTTGGCAGAATCAAGCACACTCCCCATCTGCCCTGAACTCAAAGACCTTCTCCTTGGGGAGGTATCATTTTCGCTGAGAGTTTATGGGAGAGGACAGACAAACAGGGATCAGCATTATAGCCCTGGCAGCCCCCTCTCCTGCTGAAGACAGCTTTCTCAGTCCTCCTTTTTAGGCGGGCCTTTAACTTGCCTTGTTTCTCCTAAAAGCAGGTGCTGCATCATCTGTAGCTGATGCTACTTAGCAAACCCCAGAAACAAAACCTGGTGCACACTGAGGATACTTGCCGCAACTTTGGAATCATACAGTATACACACTTTTCAGATTGGCTTCTTTCACTTAATAGTACACATTTAAAGTTCCTCCATATCATTTCATGGCTTGATAGCTCATTTCTTTATAGTGCTGAATGACATGCCATTGTGTCTGAATGTGCCACAGATTATTTATCCGTTCACCTACCTAAGGACAGCTTGGTTACTTCCAAGTTTTGGCAATTATGAATAAAGCTGCTATAAACATGCATGTTCAGGTTTTTGTGTGGACGTAATCTTTCAATTCCTTTTGGTAAAAAATGTTTTATTTTATACACTGAAAAAATTTTGGCTGAAACATGTAGGCTATGTTACCTTCATTGATTTTTTTTTTCTATAATGCTGAGTGATTTACCTTTTGAATTGTGGATATTGAATAGAACTGGAAGTCTTTTTTCTTCATTTGTGCCATCAAAAATGTTTTTGTTGTTTAATAATTTTTTAAAAAGGAATCTGGCAGCTCCCAAGCTTTCCCAGGTGGTCTTTGAGGGTGAAATACATGATCATCTTCATCCTCATTAAGTTGCCTTGCTTCTTGTGGCGACGACCTTCTGCCATCCCTCCTGCATCTGCCTCTCGGGCTCTGTTTTTTTCTCCTCTTTTTTTCCCAGTGCCTGCCCACTCTGTTGCCTCTGTGTCACTCTTTGTTCACTCTCTCAGCTCTTGCCTCTGCCACTTACGCTTTTCAGTGCCGTTGGGTTTTTTTTGAGATGGACTGATTTGATCACTGTCTTTTCTTCCTCCCTTTGAAAGCTTTCTCTTTCCCGTGTATCTTCTGGATTTCTGAAGGTGCTTGTCACTCCTGTTAGATTTTATTATTGTTTTGATTTAGTTTTTCCTTAAGTTTGTGTGTGTGTGTGTGTGTGTGTGTGTGTATGTTAGTGTGTATGTGTTTGGTTGGTTGGTTTTACTGTAAGAGAGAAAAAGAGACCTTATCTTCACTGTTATTCCAGATTTTCCTTTCTGCTGTGTTTTGTAATGTGTGTATGCAGTATTTTAAGGTCACAAAGGATAGTTAGCACAGTGGGTGGTGGGGTTATATGTATGATTTCTGTTTCCTATGTTATGGCATTCTGTATTTTCTGAAATTCTTTCACAGTCTGTATATACAAATATTTATGGTCAGAAAGAAAAAGCAGTAAAACTATTTCTATTTTGGCGAGGAAAAAATCTTAATGAGTGCTTGGCTTTGGGTCTTGCTTCTAGCTCTGCATCACACCTCCTTTTGCTTGTCTGTCTCAACCACCAAGCATAACTGTAATGGCTGGCTGAGCTGGAGATGGACAGCAGTCTGTGGGGATTGTGGAAGGGATCCAACAGTTAGCAGGAACCTACAAAACTGCAAGTCATGGGTCACTTCTGTGGATTCCCCAAGGCTAGGCTCATGCTGCCAATTGTCCCTAAGTGGAGGAAATGCAGGGAAATTGCACTGACTTCCTTATGAAATTCAGTACCCTTAGTCCTGTATGACAATTATTTTTGAAAGCTGCTGATGATAGCAGCTAGGGGTGAAATGTGATCAAGCTTATTCATTATGATAGCATCAAAATGTGATTGCAGAGGTTTTTATTTTACCTATTCATTCATTCATTTATTTATTTTAGAATTCTTATTGATTGCTCTTATTGATTACTGCATGCTCATTGAAGTTGCATGACAAGTGTTGCTGTTTGTTCACCCCTCACAGATAGCCTCAAAAAGCAAACCAGGGCAGGTCACCCAGAAACTAAGGTGAAAGTGTTCTGAATAAAAATGCAGGCTCCAAGATTTCCTTTCAATTAGTGCGATCATTAACATGGGTTAGCTCCTTTCTAAGGTGGCAGGAATCAGAGACAGAGGTAATAAATATTGGCCAGAGAGCAGGTCCATGTCTCCATGCCTGTGAAGTTGTTGTGACTCATTGTATTCACACTCCTTTGTGAACCCAGGCATGGTATTTCATGACTATAAACTGCCATGTGTTAAGGGTTTTGGTCTGGAAGGCTGTGAACTAAATGCAAGGTTCTATCCTGAGGAATCAAGGTCACACAATATGACAAATCCGCATTTCATTTATTTATGCAGCAAGCATTTATTGAATATCTACTGCGTGGTACAAACCCTGCGACAATGAGTATCGTGGAATTTCCTTAAAGAGTTTCTTCTAGTGAGGAATGCAGACATATGAACAAATAAATGCAAAGCAGGATTATAAAAAAGTATTTTAGAAGGGATAGCTATTTACAGGATAGAGGGAGAGGTGAAAGTTAAAAAATTATATTAAACCTTTTTATTGTCGTATAAAAAATTATCTTTGTATCAAATTCACTACAACTGGCTGATATATGTGTACAACTACAAGTTATGAGCTGTCACTGGAAGAGGACTTCTTACTGCCATTTATACACGCGCACACACACACACACATATACATACACACATATACATATATATATATATTTCTTTTTTTGTTTTGGTGGCTGCTGATAGAGGATCTGAACCTTTGACCTTGGTATTATAACACTGCACTCTAACCAACTGAGCTAACCATCCAGTCCCCATTTTATACTTTGATAATTCATATTTAGTACTCTTAGTTACTTGGCTTCTCAGTATCTCAGTTTCCTTGTCAATAAAGTTGAGTTAGTAATTTACGTATTCAATATTCAAAAATATATAGGTTAGAGATATTTTAAAAGGATATATCAAAGAAGTGATTGAAAATATCAAATTAGGCTATGAATCTAAAAACAATTTGAGAATACATATGGAACGAAAGGTATCATTGTTATTATCAGCTTATATGTTAGGAAAATAAGTGATTAAATAAATATATGCATGTTATAAAAGAAAAATTAATGAAGTAAATATGTGCATATGGCTCTGGCAAGAAAAATCTACTTTCTCCTCTTTCAGAAATAAGGAACATTCTTATTCAATTGCTAAAGAAAAAGGTTAAAGGAAGTTTTGGAGGCTTGACAT
>NW_007737488.1:16034-19371 GCF_000696425.1 Galeopterus variegatus | reverse complement strand
GAATCATAGAGAATCTCAATCAACAGACCCATTGCCTTGTGCTTCACCCTTTTCTAAAACTCTTCAATATGGGGTGGAACCAAAATCACTTCTTTTGTTTTTAAAATTCCTTTGAATGAATGCAAAACGTATACATTTTCTCTGTGTCAATATGCAATTTTCTAAACTCAAACTGCTGATAATCTGAGACTCAGTTCTGTGATAGATTAAAGGACAGCTGATTGAAAATGGCAGTAATTCCTGAAAGACCTGCAAGTTCATCAGAATATCATGTGTGTTATTAACTGTTAGTCATTAAGGCAATTGGGTTGTGAATTTAAGCCTAAGGAGATGGACATTGCTTTCTTTTTGAATAAATTAACTAGTGTTATTGTTGAGCTATCCTGAGTCACAATTTTTTAATTTAATAAGGGCTATGTAACTCTTAAGAAATCAAAGTCACCATTTCTATGTTTCACCTGTTTGTAGTACATCAGTCATTATTTAATACATTAGATATTGGAAATAAGCCCTTAACCAAAAATAAATTGGTTATATAAATGTTAGGCCTTTTTAAAAGCATTTAACGAATTCTTGGCTTTGTACCTGGCACTGTACCAATTATTTTTCTTACATTATCTCTTTTAATCCTTACAATAACTTCATGAAAAACATCTCCCCTTCCCCACAGATGAGGAAATTGAGACATAGTGACATTGTCCTGAATGCTGAGTAAATAATTGAATAAGGGGCCGACCCCGTGGTGCACTCGGGAGAGTGTGGCACTGGGAGCGCAGCAGTGCTCCCGCCGCAGGTTCGGATCCTATATAGGGATGGCTGGTGCGCTCACTGGCTGAGTGCGGTGCAGCCAGTCACAAAAAAAAGACAAAAATAATAATAATAATTGAATAAGGTTGTACTATACACAGTCCAGGATTATCTTTGTCTAAAATGATATGCAACATATTTAGGGATTCTTTTTTAATTTAAAATGCTGTCACCATTTTGGAAAGCAGAATAATTATTTGTTATGTCATCACCATTTTTAGGAACTAAATCTCTGCACATACTAGGAACTTTATCCCCAACTTCCAATCCAGGTGGTGTGTTGGAAAGCAGACTCTTGTTCTGACCAGACCTTCAGCCTTGGTAAGCTCTGCTGTGCACTCAGTGTACCTACTCTTACTGTTATCAACACAGGGTTCTTCAAACTTCTTTTAACCAGTAATCCTGTGCTATTCTGGGTACCCATAACCAACTGAGTGTGCAATACCACAAAATGAGCGATAGCTTCTTCTTGATTCTTTTGTCTTATTTTTTTCTTTAAGTCCTCACATCTTTAACAGAAGTCTATTTTATAAAATCTAGTCTGAGTGAGAAAGGAAAAGCCCCACTTCATAGAAGAGAGGACCGTATCTATGACAGATGGTTTCTTCCATCCATCTTCCTCAGGTCTCTCAAGGTACTGATTCATAACCCTTTTTCTGAAACATGGGATTCTCAATTTGAGCAGCTGTTAAGATTCATGTCTTTGGCTCTCAGCAGCCATGTCCAGTAAGATTTTCAATTGTCTGATTATTCTCACAGATATTCTTTTCTGATTTCCAAGGTGAATTTGTTCTCTGATAAATATAAAATTCCTTGGTTATATTCCATTGGACTCTTAGTGTTCAATGAAATCTTTTTTTTTTTTTACTTGTTGAATTACATATTCCAGAAAAATACATATAATTGTACATCATTAATAATGTTAATGTTAATTATTTGATTTTATTTGGAACTTTTTTCATTTTTGCATTACTCAATTTCTTAAAATGAATTCTCAGAAATTACTTGATAAATAACAGATTCTCAATAAGTATTTATCTTAAAAATTAATGTCAAAATAAAAATATCTGAATACTCTAGGTGTGACAAAACCTTAATTTAAGCTTATTTTTGTCTAAGATGATCAGTCTTCTATAATTTTTGAATGAAAGTTGATAGTAATTTTTCAAATACTGATGACTTGTGGTCCACTTAGGAAGGCCTTGCAATTTTCCTTAAATAATTCTGGCATCATTAAATAAGATGCTATCAAACAACATATTCTGTTTTTCTAATAAATGACTTAATTGCAATTAGTTTCTATAGACCACTGCATTTTTTCCTTCTTAACATCCTTATATGAAATTCATGGCTATAAGCTTTGCCTTTCTTATGTAAGGTAAGACAAAATCTTTTTAGTCTTATTTCTCTTCCACTTTCTCTTCTCTCTTTCTATGCTCCGATATATCAATATTTTAAGTTTCTCTTCTTGCCTTTATGATCGTGAATACTTTTTCTTCTACCTGTAATTTGTTTCGCACTTTGCATCCTCTATTCTTGTCCACTGAGCCAAATTTGGTGTTTTCTTGACTCTCAGAAGTGGGGCCTCCTCCACAGGCCCTCCCTGCTGTGCCCATGTCTAGGCACGATGGTTCCTTCTTTCCTCTGGGGTATGATATTTCTTGAGTACCGGACAGATTGTAGAACAGAATAGTTATTTGAGCAAATGTCCTTCTGACCAGCTAGAATGTGAGCTTTCTTGAGAGCAAGGTACAGTTTTATTTTTATTTTATTTTGTTTATGCAGCACCATGCTCAATAAGTGTTAACCTAGAAATCAGAAAAGTGATGTTACAATGTTAATGTTAAATGTCCCTTGGTTCATTTTTTCTTCTTTGAAATAATGACCCCATTGCTCATTGCTACATCCATTTCTTGAAGGCTAAAGTGGATACTGAAATGTTGTCTTTGAAATGTCTGGAGGTTTTCCATAGTAACACGGAGACTCTTCACCTAAACTATTGGTCAAGATAAGTGATGTTCAAGGGAGGGCATGAAACGTCATATATCATTGGTTTTCCTGTGACAGCCAAGGGGAGAAGAGAGTCCTGGAGGAATGAGGCAGTACAGAGTCTTTGCAAAAGAGTTACCGTCAAAGCTAAACTAAGCTCTTTCAAGAGGCTCTTAACTCTCCCTAATGTGTATGGCTTAAAATAAAACCTAATGTATAGAAATGAGAAAAGGAAGTTTGTTTTAAAAGGTTTGGAGCTTTGAAAAGCTATGTTTTATGTTTTCAATTTCTCCATATATGCTTCAGTAACTCTCCTGGATTTAGGAGGGTGTAAGGCATTTGGTTATTGCTGTAGGTTGAAGCATGTACTTTTTAAAAAGTATACCGTCCCTGAAACTGCTTATGTCCTCTTATCTACCCACTCTCATTTCTCCTCAGTTGCCACTAAACCCATTTTTGCAATCGACTAAAGATACAATAACATACATGATATTAGGGAATTCTGTAGAAAATGTAGCTGTGATTTTCTTATTTGAATTCA
>NW_007737488.1:8505-15671 GCF_000696425.1 Galeopterus variegatus | reverse complement strand
ACATACATGATATTAGGGAATTCTGTAGAAAATGTAGCTGTGATTTTCTTATTTGAATTCACGCAGAAACATTAGTTAAGCACAAGCTAAATGTAAAGGACAGTGCTGGGCACTGAGGATTCAGGGGCAAATGAGACAAAGAGCTTACAACACATCAGACTGTAGCAAGCACCAAAATGGCAGCCAAAACAAGATTCTGTACTAGAAAAGAGGACAGAGTTAATTCTGACTGATCAAAGGTAGCTTCCACTTACCCTCAGTGGGACTTTGGACACATTTTCTTAACCTCTACGTGCCTCACTTTCTCTTCTGTAAACAGAGATGATGACGATACTATCTCAGGATTGATTGTAGTGGAGATTAAATTAGTTTATATGTTGTACATGCTCAGAACAGTCTCTGTCACGTAATATGTGCTCAAAAGACATAATTATGGTTCGTTTCACAAAGAATATTGTGGACATTTTAAGGAGGAAACTGGAAAAGGATTTCCCAGGCAGAGGTAACAGCCTAAGTAAAAACAAGAAGGCATGAAATTATGAAGTGCACTGGAGGAGGTCAGTGTTGGTAGGAACCTCCTTTAATGGGAAAGATTAGGGAGATGTCCTAGACATGTAGTAAGGCACAAGATCAGAAAGGACATTGTATACAAGGTGAAGAATTTGTGACTCTGATGTTTATATTTTCAAAAAGTGAGCTTTGTGGCAAAATGGAGTTTTGCAAAAAGATGTAGCCAAGGTAACCATTAATAACCAGTTACTAACTGGTTATTATAATGGCCCAAATTAGAGTGATGGGGCCAGGATGGGGACATGCTGTCCATTACAATGACATCATGAGCCAGCATTTAAAAGCAGAGACTATGCCAAGGGCAAAATGCCTACTATAAGTTTATCCTTTCCATTTTCTAGAAAATAGAATTGTATTTGATAGGATCTTATTGTTTTCCATCAAACTCTGTTTTAGACTTTTACCTTCAAACCACCCAGGAACATAATAGCCTCATAAACTATAATTGATTAATTTTATGACTCACTATTTAAAGTAAATGGAAATTTTAAACCTTGTTTTTATCATGAGAGTCCCTGTCTGGCAGTAACTAAGCAGAGAAAACAAGATAAAAGATGGATTTTTTTCAGGGTCTACTAAATAGAAACAAAAGCAACATAAACACCAAGCTTTAAGGAAAAATGTGAAAAAATGCTCAACCAAAACTACTGAAAGGTGTGTGTAGCTATAATTATTATTATGATGGTAATAAATATTTATTGAACCCTTACTGTATGTCAAGTACTGGACAGTGTACTACATATATTATCTCATTTGATCATCTCAAAATTGTATGAGGCAGGTACAATTATGATCTGCATTTTACGGTAAGGCAAGTGAGACTCAGGAAGATTATGTCACTTGCCTAAGCCAGAAGGGTAAGGAACTATTTGGGAAAATGTGGCTAAGGCAGGATTATAACCCAGATCTGGTTCTAGAGTCCACTCACTCACCTGTGCCGTACTGATAGCACCCAAAAAACATTAAAAAGCATCAAATCTGGTTCTTTTTCTGGCCAAGCTCCCGTCGATGTACTTTGGAAGGCCGAAATTCCCTGGATGCCAGCCTCAATATTTAAAGCATTTTAATTTCTCTAGACAACGCTTTGAGGGTCTCTCACCTATCACTTTATCCAAGCCTTTTGTGAGTTCATTTATGTTCTTCCAGTACATCGAAATTCCCTGGATGCCAGCCTCAATATTTAAAGCATTTTAATTTCTCTAGACAACGCTTTGAAGGTCTCTCACCTATCACTTTATCCAAGCCTTTTGTGAGTTCATTTATGTTCTTCCAGTACATTGTGTTAAGTACATATGTGCAGGTGCATGGGACAAGTAGTGTGGCTGAGTGGGAAGAACTCGGAATCAGAGAGACTGGGACCTCTAATTGTGTGTCCTAGGTGAGGTAAATTAACCTCATTGGCAATTTCTCCTTCCATAAAATGAGTGTATGTCCACTCCCCCTTTATAATTTAATTTAGTAAACTCTAAGTTTGCCAACTGGAGTTTATCTACAGAAGTACTCCATTCCAGGTTGATTTATTCCTCCTGCCCCAGTCATGTCCTCTATCAGGTGATGTGTACATGGGGACTACACACTAATGTTCACATTTCCACAAACAAAACACAAAGGTGAACCTGATACCTTCCAAATAATACAGTATGTTCTGCAACCAAAAATAAGTGATTTTCTGATTTTGCACTCTTTTGGAATATCTACATCACCATCTGCTTTCATTAGCATGACAGTTCAGAGTTGATTATAAGACTATTACTTCATACACGTCCAAAGGGCAATCTATTTGTGCTGTGATATAACTCATTTCAGGCTTTCATGAGTTGTGGTGTGGACTCGGGGGAAAAGCATTAGGTACTTCTTTTTGCTCAATGACACTTTTGCTTAGTGACACCTTGACATGGTCCTTTTTGGACCCCTCTTTTGATTTTCTTGAACAAAACATGACTGCCAATTCGAATATGTATTCCTTTAATGGTATTTAAGATTCAAAATTTGAGTTGGGACGACTTGGCTATTCCTCCTTCATCAGACTCCTGATGAATTCAGCTCTCATTTCCTCAAACACAGGACTGTAAGGAAGACCAAAATGGTTTCCTACTGTGTTTAAGATCTTAACTTTTTCCTCTTTAAATTACTGGCTCTCTGTAACTTCCTTCTGTGATCTCTGACATCTATAGTATTACAATTATGACTACTCAAGATTTCTCTTCCTTGAAGTCTCCGTTTCTGAAGTCTTGAGAGCAAAATCTTGGTTTTATTTCAGCTCATTTACTGATATACTTTTAATTATAAGATACAAGGGTCTGGGCCCAACCAAAGCCACAGGCAGACCTGTCATCACTAATTCAGACAGTTCCTGGAATAGGTGAAGACAGTGTGATTCAACTTGGTCTTAAAGAGTGAAGACTGTATCAGTTCATCCAGCCCCGAACTGAGAGGGATCTGCCTCCTGTCTGCAAGATTCTACAAGGCAGGACTTCTCAGAAGTGCTGACTGGGGCAGGGGATTGGTGACCCTTGGTAATTCCTAATCATCTTTCCCCTGCTGTGCCCCACCCCCACCAAGAATGCCTACACCAAAAAGGATTTTACTTTCTATTTTAAATAGCCTTGGCTAAAGTTTGAGGGAGTCTGTGATTTAGCTTTCTTGAATTTTTCAGGTTTTTAAAGCACACAGTATGATGCTCTATGAAAATCAGTTTATGAACTCTGAAACAAAATAATGTGATAGAAAGCAGCCTTCTAATCTGGCCTTATGCATGACAAAGAGGTCAAGTTCCCACCAAAGAGAGATGGCAAGAGAGTTGTACTTCACATAAATACACTTTTGCTCTCTAGAAAACTCTATAATGGATGTAATTTGGCATTTTAATAATGGTGGAAGTGCAGAAAATAGTGTTTCCAATTACTTCTCAACACAGATTTTCATTAGAGTAGTTGGAACCAGTGTTTCAGGTAACTGAATTGATCTACTTCTCACAGAATCAGAAGCAAAGAAGCTGGCACCTTTCTAAAGAAGGAGGATTAGTTTTCAATTTATCATAGACTTGGCCAACTACCAGGCTTCACTGAATCCACACTCAAAGCTTTTCCCAATGCATCAACCAGTACAATAGCTACTAGCCTGGCAGCCAGTCTTTAGTGTTCATCTCTCTAAAAATGGGTCCGGCTATAGACCCTGAGAGGTAGATTAAGGGATATTAGAATATTCCTGCTCAATCTTCTGAGGCTGGAGAAAAGAAAATTCCTTATATACTCTAAATATGTTTCCCCATTCTTTCATGCAGCTACTACAACACTTATTTACTCATTTATTTAAGTTTTTACTCAGTACCAATTCTGGACCTGGCCCTGTGCTAGCCACAAGTCCAGTAAGAGACGGGCAAGTTCATGAAACACTGTAATGAAACTGGAGAAGAGCCCATTTTATTTTTGTCCTCAGGAAAAAAGTTAAAAGGTAAAAAATAAAATAAATAAATGAGAATCTAGTTGGCCAACATGTGAACAGAGATTAGTTTTTCTGATGCTTCCATACTACCCTAAGCACCTACAGTTTCAGGGACTATCTTAGTGCACAGTGTCTGGACCCCGGTAGGGAGCCGCTAAGGTTAGTGCTTCTCCACTTTCCAGCGTTGCCTCTTCTCTAAAGAAATGAATAAGGAGTAGCATGTAGCAATGAGAAGAGTCACAACAGGGAGGTGTCCTGGCTCTCTTATAGCCAGCTGGCAAGTGTGTATCCTCTCCTCAGGAGCCTGAGCCAGGACTCCCTTCCCCTCATCATCAAGGACACCAGACTTTCCCTGTACCCTCCTCCCAGTCAGCCCTAGCTTGGAAGATTCGGGTTATCAAATTGTAACTCTTAATATCTTTCTCATTTATCCATTCTGTTAATCAATGGCATATACAAATGCTAAGCACAGCTGCTGTTGTCTGAAATAACTAGTACTGACTAGAAAATTCTAGTCCGAAGCAAGGAAATAATTAGTATGCACAGCCTCATTGTTGGTAAATCAGGAATTTCCATTAAGATTGGTCAGTAGTTTTCTGACTTTGTGAGAACTTCCGAGACCACTGAGAGCCAAGCAAGATGCAGCTTGGGAGTGTCTCTACTAGGAAGTCTTCCCCAACTGCCATACTGGGTCAAGAGTACCCCAAAACCCTGCATATCACAATCTCAGTGGTGTTCAAATTGTCGTCCCAGACCAGCAGCAATAGTATCTCCTGGGAACATGTTAGAAATGCAAATTCTCAGGCCTGCTAAATCAGAAGCTCTGCTAAATCAGAAGTTCTGAGGTGAAGCCCAAAAATTTGTTTAAGCAATCCCTACCAGTGTTTCTTATGCACACTCAAGTTTGAGGACCCCTATATCTTATTGACAAACACATCATATTAATACAATCAGTTTATATGTGTGCCTCCACACTGGATTAGAAGTTGTTTGAGGGCAGGGACCATTTACTTTTGTATCCATTGTTTATACACACACAGTGTGTGAGTGTGTATTAGAAAAATGGGACCACACAACATATCATGTTGTGACCTACTTTCATTTTACCCCCAACAATATATCATGAACTCTCTTTCTTTTGAATACAGATATTTTGTGATATGGTATATGATGGCTATGTAGTATCTTACTGTGTTGGTTATAACCAAAATTTCTTTCATCCTCTATTACAGGACACCAGGAAGTTCTTTTGAAAATTAACTTTTATTTTTTATGAAAGTAATGCATGCACATACTAAAAAATCTGGTTAAAAGTAGCAGCCCACTCAACCTCTCACCAGTCCTCACCCTTCCCTCTAGTGGCAATCACTTCTCAGTCCTTTGGTTGAGGCTATTTATCTTCATGGTTCTAAATGACATACGCGTATTTCTGTGGTGTCTCAATTGTAAAAATTACCTATGACATTTTTGTGATGGCAGTTGAGAATGTATCTCTCTCATGTCCTCACATACTTTCTTGTTCCATCTTTCCAATTTGCTTTATCAGATGTTCAGTTAAAGCAAAAGTTCAGTGTTCATAACTGTATAAATATTATCCATTGCAAAGCTAAGCAAGTTGTTACATCTCTTTTCTTGGAAACGTTTTTTCAGATAATATTAGTTTATTTTAACAGACTTCATTTTTTGCATCAGTTTTAGGTTCACAGCAAAATTGAAAGGAAGGTACAGAGATTTCCCATAGACCCCCTGCCTTTTTTTCAGATAATATTAGTTTATTTTAATAGACTTCATTTTTTGCAGCAGTTTTAGGTTCACAGCAAAATTGAAAGGAAGGTACAGAGATTTCCCATAGACCCCCTGCCCCTACACATACACAGCCTCCCCCATTATTAACATCCCCCACCAGTGTGGCACATTTGCTACAGTTGATGAATCTACATTGCCACATTATTACCCAAAGTCCATAGTTTACATTAGGATTCACTCTTGGTGTTGTGCATCCTATGGGTTTGGACAAATGTATAACGACATGGATCCACCATTGTGGTATTATACCAAGTAGTTTCACTGCCCTAAAAATCCCCTGTCCTCTACCTATTCGTCCCTCTCTCAGCACTGACCTTTGGAAACCACTGATCTTTTTACTATCCACATATTATTGCCTTTTCCAGAATGTCATATAGTTGCAGTCATACATTATGTACGCTTTTCAGACTGGCTTCTTTCACTTACTAATATGCATTTCAGGTTCTTCCATGTCTTTTCATGGCTTGATAGCTCATTTCTTTTTAGTGCTGAATAATATTCTATTATATGGATGTACCACAGTTTCTTTATGTACTCACCTATCAAAGGGCATGTTGGTTACTTCCAAGTTTTGGCAATTATGAATAAATCTGTCATGAACATCTATGTGTAGGTTTTTATGTGGACATAAGTTTTCAATTCATTTGGCTAAATACCAAGGAGCACAATTGCTGGAGTTTGTTTACTTTTTTAAAAACTGCCAAACTGTCTTCCAAAGTGGCTGTATCAGTTTGCATTCCTAGCATCAGTGAATAAGAGTTCTTCTAGCTCCACATCCTCACCAGCATACTTTATTGTTAGTCTTTAGAATTTTGGCCACTCTAAAAGATGTGTAGTGATATCTCATTGTTGCTTTAATTTGCGTTTCCCTAATGGTGATATTAAATGTATTTTCATATGGTTATTCACTATCTGTGTATCTTAATTGGGGTGTTAGTTTTTTTGTTTTGGTTTGGTTTTGAGTCTTAATAGATCTTCGTATATATTTTTCATTGAAAAATAGTTGATTTGTGGGGTAGAGTTGAATATCCATACCTGTGTACAATGTGTGATGATCAAATCAGGAATTATCATTACAAAATGTAGTCATTCCTACATGGTACCCCACAGATATATACAATCAAATATGTTTCAATAAAAAACTTTAAAAAAAAGTAATCATCTGTGTCCTTTAACCAATTTCTCACTAGTCCCCTTCCCCCTCTCCCTTTCCCACCTCTACTAACCACAGTTTTGTTCTCTCTTTCTGAAAGTTCACCTCATTATTCTGATTGTTGTTTGTTTCTTTGTTTCTTTCCTTCCTTCCTTTCCTCCCTCCCTCTCTCATTCCCTCTTTCTTTCTCAGA
>NW_007737488.1:7086-7983 GCF_000696425.1 Galeopterus variegatus | reverse complement strand
CATAAAAAAGAATGAAATTCTGCCATTCCTAGCAACATCGATGAGCTCAGAGAAAATGATGTTAAATGAAATAAGCCAGGCACAGAAAGAGAAATACCACATGTACCACTCATAAGTGGGAGCTAAAAAGAATAGAGTTCTTTGTCTATTTTGAATAACAGTGTTTTATAAGATGTGTCTTTTTAAACCACTTTATTGAGGTATAACTCATATGCACACAGTTAAGTCTTTTGCAAATATTTTCTCCCAGTCTGTAGGTTGTCTTCTCATTTGCTTGACAGTGTCATTTGTAGAGCATAAACTAAATTTTAATGAGATTCAGCTTATAAATTCTTTCTTTTATGGATTGTGCCTCTGGTCTTGTACCTAAAAAGTCATTACCACACTGAAGTCATCTAGATGTTTCCTGTGTATCTTCTAGGAGTTTCATAACTTTGCATTTGAAATTTAGGTCTATGATCCATTTTGAGTTAGTATTTGTAAAGGGTATAAAGTGTGTGTCTAAATTTATTTTTTGGATGTGGATTTCCAGTTGTTCCAGTGCTACTTGTTGAAAACACTATCTTTGTTCCATCCTATTACCTTTACAACTTTGTCAAAGATTAGTTGACATGGCTATATTTCTGGGCTCTCTATTCTGTTCCATTGGTCCATTTATCTACTCTTTCATCAACACCACACTGACTTGATTACTGCAGCTTTATAATAGGTCTTGAAGTCAGATAGTGTCAGTCCTTTCACTTTGCTCTTTTCCTTCAATGTTTAGTTGGGTATTCTGGGTCTTTAATCTCTCCATATAAACTTTAGATTCAGTGTAACTTACTAGGATTTTGACTGGGATTGCTTTGAATCTATAGATCAAATTGAGAGGAATTGACATCTTGACAATGTTCAGCC
>NW_007737488.1:2695-7058 GCF_000696425.1 Galeopterus variegatus | reverse complement strand
TTTGCTCTTTTCCTTCAATGTTTAGTTGGGTATTCTGGGTCTTTAATCTCTCCATATAAACCTTAGATTCAGTGTATTGATATCTGCAATATAACTTACTAGGATTTTGATTGGGATTGCTTTGAATCTATAGATCAAATTGAGAGGAATTGACATCTTGACAATGTTCAGCCTTCCTATCCATGGACACAAAATATCTCTCCATTTATTTATTTTTCTTTCCCGAGAGTTTTGTAGTTTTCCTCATTTAGCTCTTGTCCATATTTTGTTAGATATACACCTAAGTGTTTCATTTTTGGGTGCTAACTGTAATCATTTTGGGCAAATGGTATTGTGTTTTTAATTTAAGTTCTACTTGTTCATTGCTGGTATATAAGAAAGTGATTGACTTTTCTATACTAACCTTGTATCCTGTAACCTTGCTATAATCTTTTATTAGTTCCAGGAGGGTTATTTTTTTCTTTAATTCTTACAGATTTCCTACAAAGACAAGTATATTATTTGCAAACAAAGGCAGTTTAATTTATTCCTTCCTAATCTGTATGCCTTTTATTTCCTTTTCTTGTCTTATTGCATTTTATTTCCATTTCTTGTCTTATTTCCTTTTCTTGTCTTAAGACTCCTAGTACAATGTTGAAAGAAGCAAAGAGAGATCTTTGCCTTGTTCCTGATCTTAGCAGGAAAGCTTCTCACCATTAAGCATAACATTAGTGGTAGGTCTTTTATAGATGTTCTCTTTAAAGCTGAGGAAGTTCTCCTGTATGTCTAGTTTGGTGAGAGTATATTTTTACTGTTCAGTTTTCTTAACAGTTCATCAATACTGTCATGTTTACATCTTTTTTTTCCCCCCTAAGATTCAAATATATCAGCTAAATCTGGACTGGTTGCCCATTAGGCCTCTTGTGTAACTGTCATTATTCGATTCTTTCTTAACAGTTCATCAATACTGTCATGTTTACATCTTTTTTTTCCCCCCTAAGATTCAAACATATCAGCTAAATCTGGACTGGTTGCCCATTAGGCCTCTTGTGTAACTGTCATTATTCGATTCCCCTTATCACATTTGTTGTTAGACTCCTGATTCCTTGATCCTTGTCATCTTCTTTCTTGGTTTATGCCATTGTTTTGCTGGACTACATCTTCCAGAAGCATCTTGAGAAAGTGTAAATAAAAGAGATAAGTTCGTTAGGTTTTTGTCTGAAAGTGTCTTTATTCTACCCTCACACAAAATTGATTGGTTATGTATAGAATTTAAGTGGAAAATTATTTCTCTAAGAATTTTATTGTTTTCTAGTGGTAATATCTGACACTATTTTGATTCTTGTTCCTTTGTGCCTGACCAGGTTTTTTTCTTTTTGGAAACTTTAAGAATTATTTTTTGTCCCTGGAGATATAATATTTCAATGCTATGTGCTTAAGTGCTTTTTAAATGAGTTGTGCTAGTGGGCTTCATTGAGCAGTTTGAATATGGAGGCTCTGATTTGTTCCTAAGTTCTGAGAAATTTTCTTGAATTATTTCTTTGATAATTTCCTCCTATGCATTTTTTTTTTCAGCTCTCTTTCTGGAATTGCTGTTAGTTTTATATTAGATATGAATTTGCTCTCTAAGTTTTTGGTTTTTTTCCAACTTTCATCTCTAAACTTTCTACTTTCTGGGATATTTACTTAGATATCTTTACATTATTAAATTTTAATACTCAGCTATTAAATTTTTTATTTTGAACAGTTCTTTTGCATTATCAAAGTTTTTCTCTTTCACAGTACTCTGTTCTTATTCTATGAATGCAATATCTTTTCTTATTTACATCATGTCATTATTTTTTCTTCTGTTTCTTGGACATATTATGCATACATATTTTTGCCATTTCCTTGTTTTCTGTTTGTTTTGATTTGGGGCTTTTATTTTGGAAGTTTTCCCCAATTTATGGTCATCTTCTGCCTTTGACTCTTATTTAGGAATAAAGCAAAGCATAATGGCTAATTAAAAGTTGTGTGTTAAGTGGAGGGTTTTGTGTTCACTGAATCTTGGCTTTGCTGAGTCAGCTCTTTCGGAGGACTTCTAACTTAGTATATGTAGGTTTTTCTCTAGGGAGACATTGAATTTCTTCAGAGAACACCCCAATCTCCTCCTTGGGGGCACAACCCTTGCTGCTAGGATGCTGAGGATTTTTCTTGTCTGTGTGCAGATTTGGAGGTTTTAGCTGCAAGGATTCACTCCCATTCTCTATTGTGTCTACTGCTCTCTTTATTTCAATTACTCTGGAAGAGAACTCTTTGACTACTCTCTGGGGAAGAAGTGCAGTTACATGACTATTGTCTGAGTATCAACTTTCACCAATACCTCACCTCTCTTTTAGCCCAGCATTTTGCTTTGCCTTTTGGGGTACTTTGAACTCCTAGTCTGACTTTTACTATACCTATAAATGAACATAGCTTGAATTTTCTGAGCCTCCTTACCCATATCTGTAAAATGTCATCCTCACAGGCACATTGTAAGTATTGAATGAATTATATCTGTAAAAACACTTTTTGAACTAACTATAAAGCAGAACATAGTCCTGTAGTAAAATTATGAGTTCTCTTTAGGACATTAGACAGGACACTCATGCTTTCTCATCAGCACACCCAGTGCCACATTGCCACATATTTGGATGGTCTGCTGCAGTTTACAAAGTACACTTACATGTTTCTAAAGGCAGAGGAGAATGAACTTGTCCTTTCAGAGTCTGGAGGCTAATGATAAATTTAAGTCTTGTATAAAGTTAAAAATTCAAATGGATCTTGCATCATGCACCATAATTTATCTGCTTTAATATAAAAATAACGTTTTTACATTCCTTATCATGTAGTGAAACTAACAATTCAGGAAGATATACTATATTTTGCGGGCAATTTATAAATCTCCCATATACTCCTGTTGAAGTTGTATAGAAATAATCTCTGAGTCGTCAGTTCTGAGAAATTTGGTTCCTTCCATTTCCTTATTTTTAAACTTAAATTTAGGATGGTCTGGCAAATTAAAATAGTGTCTTTAAAAATAAGTCATCATTGCCTAATATATACAGAAATATAGGGGTAGAATGGAATTGAGTGTGGGCTGCTGAGGGGAGTAGCTTATTACAGTTATGTAAACAGGCTTGTTCCCTGTTGTTATAGAGAGCAATAAAAATAGCCAGGGAAATGGAGAAGAAAATTAGCAGTGTCTCCATATTGCAGAGAAGAAAAGCAGGGACACTGGGAGCAGAAAATGTAAGCTATGCTCATTTAAATACATAGAAATTATGAAACATGAACTCTGTCGAATGCAGTCTATTTTATTCTCTGTGCATCCACTACAAGTAATAGCATTCTATGCTAATTATTTTAAATTTGTAAAACTGGATACTTCTATAAGATGTTTTAACATTGATGGAGCCATAGGGAAGTTCCCTTATTTTCCCCCTTCTTTAATCTTCAACAATCACTTACTCCTAGCAATTCCCCCAAAATACCCAATCTAAGTGAAAACCATGTCCATGATTAGCAAACATAGTTTTGAAGCTAGCCTCTAGACCCCTTTCAAACATGTTGTTACCCCTAACAGCTTTCCTCAGCTTTTTAAAAAAATAACTTTGTATTTTTATTAATTACAATTTATTTACCTCTTTTTTTTATTTTAACACGTTTTTAAAATTTAATTTAATTTTATTTTTGGCCGCAACACAAGTCTTAATACATTTAAAAATACTAAGATCACAGAGAATAATAGAAAATATGTTCTCTGACCACAATAACAAGAGGAAATTTTAAAAACTCACAAATGTTTGGAAATTAAACAACACTCTCCTAAATAAACAATGGGTAAAAAGAAAAATAACAGGGAAATTAGAGAGTACTTTGAGATAAAGATCAAAGAACAACATGTCAAAATTTATAGGATGCAGGGCTCATGCAATGCTTAGAGGAAAATTTATACTTGTAAACACCTATATTGAAAATAAGAAAAATATCAGATCAGTAATCACTTTTAGGGACATAATAATGTCCACTATATGAAAGAAACTGAATCAATGTCGTTTATCACTACTATTCTATGCTATTGATCTGAAATTTTTGTCTGGCTCTTTTCTACCTCTCAAATTTCACAATTCTTATCAAAATCCCAACACTTTCTATTAGGTACAGAAAAGCTTTCTTTAAAATTTATGTGAAGCCAACACAAAAGAAGACTCCTGAGAGCGCCCAAGCCCTGCTGCGGGTTCGAGCGAGCAGCCCGAGACAACAAAAGCCAAGTAAATCAGCTGAGATGACACAGAAACGGAAAGGAAGGCGCCGGACCGGCCCAACTCTGCGAGCTCTGTGAGTCACCCCCAGCCCAGCCCCA
>NW_007737488.1:0-379 GCF_000696425.1 Galeopterus variegatus | reverse complement strand
GCCCCAGGTAAACTCCCTGTTTCTGGGAGGCAGATTCCATCTTTGGGGGCCTCAGTTTGGAAGAACCCCTAACTGATTTCTGGTGGGGAGAGGGGAGCCCGGAGTGCTCTGGAGCTACATTGAAGCTACCAGAGAGCTCTCCCGGAAGGCCAACCCATGCTAGGGGGAGTTAAAGAGGAACTGTGTGCTGAGGGACCCTCCCCCGAGGAGTTCACCCGGCAGTGGGAGAGACTGGACACCTTCTGGGCAGGGTGGGGGAGGGCACAGATTTGATGTCTCAGCTGAAAGAAAAGGTTTGTAGAAGAAGACACGCCTCAGCCCTGTTCTGAGCACACAGAGTGGGGATGGGTCCAGCAAAAGGAGGCGGAGTCTCAGAAAT
>NW_007737487.1:52304-52531 GCF_000696425.1 Galeopterus variegatus | reverse complement strand
AGATGGGTTTTTCCTCAAGTCATACTTCTGAATTAAACAGACAAAGATCCTCTTTAATTGTAGCTTTCAGCTAAGTCAGAAGTTATTCTTTTATAAAAGTTTGTTTTTGTTGAATTCTCCACACAAAGGATGAGCCCTGATGTCAAGTACACTCTTCACCCGCCCCCTTTATCGCACAGAGAGTCCTTATTCATCTGACTTGGTGTGTGTTTACCAATACTTAGTGC
>NW_007737487.1:49780-50471 GCF_000696425.1 Galeopterus variegatus | reverse complement strand
CAGCTGTTCAGATACAGGTTTGCCTTCACCTCTACAGACACGACATACATTCACCTGGCTAATCTAGGGTAATTCAACAGCCTGGGTATCTCACACATTCTTCGTATGCAAAGATCTTAACTGCATCAGACTTTCTCCTGGAGCACAGGTATAAAATCACACTGATGACATCCTTTTCTGAGGATTTTATTTGACACAATCATTCAGGACACACAAATGCTCGCAAAAAGTGAATGGGTCATTTTCCCACAAATAGTACAAAACCCTGCCACTTTAGTTAAATNTGATGTTGGTAAAAGTTAACCCTTGACCTTGTAGACAGTTTAATTTGGGCACAGTTTGGAGTATACAGTGGACAGAACATATTTTATATAAATCAAGGTATAGAGCCTTCTAATCCCACCTGGGCCTGTGGATATTTAGAAGTATGTTTGAGCAGATAATTGGTTTATCAAAACTAAAGTATTAATTGATTTTCTCTGTATAGTTTATTAGTGTTTATGTTGGTTATTTTTTCTGTATATTAACACTTGTATATAATGTCTACATAATAGGTATATAATAAATACATTATACATTTTTAGAGTCAAATTCAAAGACTTTTAAAATTATGACATTTAGGGTCGGCCTGGTGGCGCACTGCTACAGTGCGCCGCTTGGGAGCGCGGCGGCACTCCTGCCGAGGGTTCGG
>NW_007737487.1:48382-48780 GCF_000696425.1 Galeopterus variegatus | reverse complement strand
CGCTTGGGAGCGCGGCGGCACTCCTGCCGAGGGTTCGGATCCCACATACAGACCGGCCACTCACTGGCTGAGCGAGGTGCGGGTGCAACACCGAGGGTTGCGATCCCGTTGCCGGTCACGAAAAAAGACAAAAAGGAAAAAAATAAAAAATAAATAAAATAAAATAAAATAAAATAATGATGTTTAGTCATGATTTTCATAAGCTTAGTTTCTCCATTATTATTACTATTACTGTTATTATCTCCTCAGCATCACAATGACCATAAATTTTCCTCAGATTTCCTGTGGTCACATAGTTGATAGTTATTATGAGCTGAATTTTGTCCCCAACTCCCCCCTCTCCCCAATTCATATGTTGAAGCTCTAATCCCCAGTACCTCAGAATGTGACTGTATTTG
>NW_007737487.1:46408-46676 GCF_000696425.1 Galeopterus variegatus | reverse complement strand
CTAATAAATCACTTAATTTTAACCTTTTGTAATTTCTTCATCAGATTTCAAGATTTTTAAAGTTTTGTTTGCTTCATCAGCAACTTGTTAATATATTGTGCTAAATATTTATAAAATTTATAATAATTGTACCTCTGCTGCCATCTAGACTTTAAGGGAAAACATTGCTGTGAAATTCTCAGTATTAGATGAGTTAGTGCATTAAAGAAATGATGCATATGAAAATTATCTGACAATATTTCATCACATTAATTTTAATATACTCTTG
>NW_007737487.1:43730-44244 GCF_000696425.1 Galeopterus variegatus | reverse complement strand
GTACTGTATCAGCTCAGTCTCAGCAGGAGAAAGATGACACACTCAGAGGGCTGAGCGGAGGGACCGCGGGTCTTTGCTGTCAGGCTTTGCCCTGCTGCCTGGCTCTGCTGCCCGTGGATGTAAAAGCACATTCAGCTCTGCTGCTCTGTGCTGTTTGCTGAGTTCTACCGAGCCTCTGTTGTTAAGTTTAACTGACCTAAATTGGAAATTTTGATCATTGCTATTTATGGATAGGAGGATAGGATTGGATCCTCCTTAAAGCGGCTCTGGGACGTCAGTCTCATACCAGACCTGTGTGTGTCTTAGACTAAATCATGTGTCTTGATTTCAGCATAAGCTATGACTGACACTCTGGAAAAAGATGCTTACTTTGTGTCCAACTGGTCTTACCTCTCTCACCAGGCATTACCTTCTCTTTTTAGAGTGCTCTGTCTCATATGCAGACCCATTAGGCAGTCACTCTTGTGGAGGAAGAATAGTCACTATTTGAAGAGCATTCATTATTTGAGGATTT
>NW_007737487.1:41202-42116 GCF_000696425.1 Galeopterus variegatus | reverse complement strand
TGGAAATAATGAATAGTGTCTTATAGTGGATTACTGCAGTCTTAATGCTGTGGTCCCAACCATTAAGGTCCCCAAACTCATTCAGTATTATTAGAATACAAAATTACCAACTCTATTAAACCCACAACTGGTAAATAATTTTTGCTATTACAGTTTGGTTGATTTGTTCTGTTCAGTGCCTGTGTCAACAGCTGTTCAGATACAGGTTTGCCTTCACCTCTACAGACATGACATACATTCACCTGGCTAATCTAGGGTAATTCATCAGCCTGCGTATCTCACACATTCTTCATATGCAAAGATCTTAACTGCATCATACTTTCTCCTGGAGCACAGGTATAAAATCACACTGATGACATCCTTTTCTGAGGATTTCATTTGACACAATCATTCAGGACACACAAATGCTCGCAAAAAGTGAATGGGTCATTTTCCCACAAATAGTATAAAACCCTGCCACTTTAGTTAAATTTGTGAAAATTATTTGGTAAGACAAGGATCAATCCATCCATGACATTGACGAGAAATAGCTGTTGACCCTCTCAGCTTCACAACATTAAAACCCATGTAGGGGGTGGTGGCTCCCCTGTGCTCAGCCCCTGTCAGATGCCACGGTACCAGAGGAGGCCTCCACTCTCCTTAATCCTTTGATGACCTGGGGAGTTCCTTGGGTTAAGCTGAGTGAACAGCAATGACGGCATCACCGCCATGCTCACTGGAGAGCTGCTGCTTTCTATTCCCTGATAAAGGACAAATTGGAGAGCTGCTGCTTTCTATTCCCTGATAAAGAACAAAGGTCAGCACAATTGACCAAATTCCAGACAGTCATCTTAGCACTGATGCCCTGGCCCAAAATCAGTCCCATCTGCATACTTTTACCTACGCTTGAGCCATTGCCAATGATTTCGCTGTCT
>NW_007737487.1:35168-40144 GCF_000696425.1 Galeopterus variegatus | reverse complement strand
TCACCATATCCCCATTCCCTAAACACTATTATCACCCTAAGCCACCTCTCTTCCCTGATCTGTCAGACCAGCTTTGGAGCCTGCCCTGCTCTTCCCAGAAAGCCTCATTATTCACATAAGAAAACTTTTCGTATACTCTTGGGGTGTGTGTAGCGTCATCAGTTTTGACATCCAAATCAAATTTTGGGTGAGAAACCATCCTGCTTTTATAGAGAGACTATAAAATCTTATTTTTTTCCTTTTTCTTTTTTTTTAAATTTTATCTTCTCAGTATACATTGCAGTTGATTTCTGTGACCCTTTACTCGTTCCTCTTCCCCCCTCCCTCTCTCCCCTTCCCGTCCACATCATATCTATTCACTTGTCGTAACAAATTCAAGGAATTGTTGATTGTTGTGTCTTCTTCCCACCCCATTCTTCATTTGTTTGTATGTTTTCTTTCTTTATTTATTTTTAGCTCTCACAAATAAATGAGAACATGTGGTATTTCTCTTTCTGTGCCTGACTTGTTTCACTTAATATAATTTTCTCTAAGTCCATCCATGTTGTTGCCAATGGTAGTATGTCATTCTTTTTTATAGCAGAGTAGAATTCCATTGTGTAAATATACTACAGTTTCTGTATCCACTCATCCGATGATGGACATTTGCACTGGTTCCATCTCTTGGCTATTGTAAATGGTGCTGCAATAAACATTGGCGTACAGGTATCCCTTCAGCATGATGATTTCCATTTCTCTGGGTATATTCCTAGAAGTGGAATAGCTGGGTCATACAGTAGATCTATCTGCAATTGTTTGAGGAAACTCCATACCATTTTCCATTAAGGCTGCACCATTTTGTGGTCCCATCAACAGTGTTAATGAAGACAGTGTGATATAGTGAAACAACATAGATTCTGGAGTTAGACAAACACGGGTTTCATTTCTGACTCTGCTGCTTCTTAGCTGGGTAACCTTTGAGCAAGCTTCTTAATATGTCTCAGACTCAGCTTATGAGACATGAATAAATATTTCCAAGATCAAAAAAAGTGCTGATTTGAAATGTACATGCATGTAAATAAGGAAGGACGCAAACAACACCTTTCCATTTATATGGTTCTGCATTTATTTTATGTTTATATCCTTACCCTTCATGCAAAGATGGCCAAATTTCCAATACCAGGTTAAGGAAGAGTTTCCATAGAGCTAATAGTCTTATCTTCTTAAGGTCATCAATCTTGAAAGAGTTTTTCTCTTTCTGGCCTTTACACTCTCTTTTTTTAATGCCAGGGCTAGTTAATAATTTCTATGCTTTCTTTTTAGTTCAAAAATCCAATAAATATCTTTCTCAACTTTTTTAACATTGTGGTTTTAAAAGAGTACCTAATTCTGTTTATTTATGTAGATGGGTTACAGTACAACTTATAGGAGCTGGCTATGATTTGCACAGGTTAGCAAATAAGTCATTCTCCAGTGGTGGGAGAAGGAAGCTCTCTACTGATATGATAGAGAGACATGTCAAATCATATAAACATGCTTTCAGAAACATTCAATAGGGAAGAAGAGCTTACTGATTAAGGTAAAAGACTGTATTTCAGTTCCTGTACCCCTGTTTATTAGCTAAGATTTAGAACCGTTATTTAACTCTTTAAAGCCCAGGTTTCCTCATCTGTGAAATAGGAAATATGCTAACATTGACTTGGGGATAATTTCAGAAGTAAATGAAATAAAGTACCCAAAGTGTTCAGCCCAATGACTAGCGTATAATAAGCAGAAAATAAATTTAATTTGTCATTATTATTTAGTGCAGGAATGAAAACACGCCTTGAAGAGAAATGACCATTGTCCTCTTCCAGGTTTTCTGCTAGGATACTGTATTTAAATAGTGCGTTGACTGATTTTTCCATATACACACATATAATTACATCAGAAATACAGGATTATTTATATTTTATTTTTCTCCTCTTAATTGAATGAAGTAAAGATTTTCCATGCACAGGCTGTTTACGGGAAAGATTTGATGCAATAAGAAAATAGGATATCTTGGAATGTTCAAAAGAGTAGTATCTAAGGATGATTATTATGACCATAACACGTAGAATGGGTATCGTGATTTTAAAAACATGCCTACAAATACTTTGATGTGCCACCCTTCAAGAAAAGGAGACTGATTTCCCTCTCCTTGACTATGAAATGAATTTAGTGTCTCAACTCTAGTGAACTGAATATAGCAAAAGTAATAGTATGTTACTAGCTTATATGCACACTGTTGTCTTGGGTACACTAACGTTCTCTCAGACCACTTGCGCTGGAGAAGCCAGCTGCTGTGTCATGTCAGGCAGCCTTTAAAGAGGCCCATATGCAAGAAATTTAAGTCTTTTGCAAGAAACTGAGACCTGAAAACCCCCAAGTGAGTGAGGTTGGAAGAGGATCCTCCACTAGCTGAGTCCTGTCTGACAGCTTTATTGCAGCTCATAATTGACCATAAGCCACAGGCTCCCTGATTTCTGACCTATAGAAACCGTAAAATAATGAATCTTTGTTGTTATAGTCTGCTAACATTTACAGACAATTTGTTACATAGCATAAGATAGCTAAGACAAATGGACTTGAGGTTGTTGAATTAAGCGTGATAAAACAAGGAATTACAATTAATAGAGTCAGTGAGAATAGATAGAAAATACTTTTTTATGAGAAGTTAGAAATAATCTGTAGGTACTACATTTATTATCAGGAAAGGTTGTTAGTAAACATATTAATTTTAGTTTCTGATTAAATGAAGTAGAGATATGTAAGCTAAAGTTTTGAGCCTAGAAAAAAGTGGCAATTATATAAATTTCTGACTCAGCTTAAATTTTAAAAATCACAGTAGTTCACATTTTTACATTGTGCTAAATAAGTGCCTCAAATGACATGGGCAACAATCTGAATAATTTGCAATAAGAATAACATAGCACATTGCAAATTACCATCATGAATTTGTGAGCAAAAATGAAGTTCACAGGTAAATGGTATTTTCAAGGACTAACTAATATAAACTTTTTGTTTTTTAAAGACAAAAATCCTGAATGTTAGATAACAAAGGTTTTTCCATATCTGAAAGTTCCAGAAAATTTTGAATTTAATGGATACAGTGCAAAAATTTTGGTTCTATCAGAACATGTATGGTAGCTTGACACCATAAAACTATAAAATGAACCATAAAACTTTAAAAGGAGTAACTTCTAATGAGGAATGGAATAATCAGTTCATAAATTTTATAGTTCTGCAATTAAGTTTTGGTTGATAGAAAAGGCTAAAGTTTAAAACTGAGGTCTCATGACATCTGAAAAAATGAGAAATTGCAACTAATGTTGGTTAAAGAATCCCCTTTAACATATACAAATATAAAACGTCTGTATTCAAAAATAGATTCACCATATTTTCCTGTAATGAACAGTTCACAACCTAGGAAACTTATTATTTGTTTCTGGACAGACCTTATTGTAAAATTTTCTATATCCCTGTATTTTCATTTTCTAAGTAGAGATTTTAAGAATCCATATCCTGGGGACTCCACAGTTTTTAGGGGCCATAAGCCTTGTGCACATAGTATTGCAGATTTTGCTAGGGTAACCCTGCATTCCATGGAGAATAGCAAATTAAATATATCAAAGTTTATACCCATTTATACATACGTGGTTGCCCATGATATTTTTTCCAGCTTTATTAAGGTACAATTGACAATTAAAAATTCCATATGTGTAAAGTGTGCAACCTGATGATTTGATATACATCTAAATTAAGAAATAATCACTACAATCAAGATAATTACCACAGCCAACAGCTCACATAGTTATCATCTCCTTGTTTGGTTATGCTGGGAACACTTAAAACCTAGCCCTTAGAAAATTTCAAATATATAAATATTGTTAACCATAGTCCTAAGTCTCCAGTCCTAAATCTTCAGCATAACTGAAGCTTTGTAACTCTTGACCAACATCTTCCCATTTTCCACTCCACCCAGCTCCTGGCAACCACCATTCTACTCTCTGCTTCTATGAGTTTGACTATTTAGATTCTACATGTGAGATCATGCAGTGTTTGACTTTCTACATCTGGCTTATTTCACTTAGCATAATATCCTTCAGTTTCACCCATATTGTCACAACTGGCAGGATTTCCTTCTTTTTTAATGCTAAAGAATACCCCATTGTATAAATGTACAACATTTTCTATATTTTTTCATCTATCAAAAGGTGTTAAAGTTATTTTCATATCTTGGCTATTGTGAATAATGCTGACACACGTGAACATGAGAATACTTATATATCTTCAATATCTTGATTGCATTTCCTTTGGATATATACTGAGAAGTGGAACTGGTAGGATAAAAGATAGCTCTATTTTAAATTTACTGAGAAACCTTCATGCTATTCTCCATAATGGCTGTAAGAATTTCCATTTCCATAATGGCTGTAAGAATTTACATTCCCTGCAAGAGCGTTGAAGGATTCTGTTTTCTTCAAACACCTTGTTACTTTTTGTCTTTTTGATAATAGCCATTCTAAATAGCTGTGAAGTGATATATAATTGTGTTTTTGATTTGCATTTCTGTAATGGTTAGTGGAATTAAGCTCCTTTCTATACCCCTGTTGGCCATCTTTATTTTCTCTCTTGAGTATATGGGCATGTAAGTCCTCTGCCCATTTTTTAATCAGGTTATTTTTTTGTTTTGTTTTGTTTCATTTTGTTTGCTTTTGCTATTGAATTGTCTGAGTCTCTTATACATTTTGAATATTAACCCCTTAGCCATATGGTTTGCAAATATTTTCTCTCAGTGTAGGATACATTTGCACTCTATTATTTCCTTTGCTGTGCAGAAGCTTTTTAGTTTGATGTAGTCCCACTGAGGCACTCATACTTACCTGGCTGTGTCTCGCCCGGCTGTGGCCACTAGGCAATCATGTTTGCCTGGCTGTGCCCCACTATGCTGTAACCAAGACCTTCACCCAGAT
>NW_007737487.1:34369-34600 GCF_000696425.1 Galeopterus variegatus | reverse complement strand
TAGGCAATCATGTTTGCCTGGCTGTGCCCCACTATGCTGTAACCAAGACCTTCACCCAGATGTCATACAGACCCAGCTGCAGCTGCAGCAGGGCCTTGTTTTACATTGTGGTTAACACACACTGCTGTAACAGAATATCCCCTTCTGCTTCACTTGCTGTAATTCTCCACCCTAAGACAAAGTCATAATGACGTAAGATCATAAGATCACCACTCTTGCCTTGTTACAAAA
>NW_007737487.1:29960-32821 GCF_000696425.1 Galeopterus variegatus | reverse complement strand
ATGGGATTGTTTTCTTAATTTAAGTAAGGATAGTTTGTTGGTTATGAAAGAAACATCACTGGTATATGTATATCAATTTTGTATTGAACTTTACTGAACTTTTGTATTAGTTATTTTTTGTAGTTTTTAATTAATTATTAATTAATTAATTTTTATTGAATTGTAATTGATTATAAATATTTTTGTAATTCAATGTTGACATGTTGATCCAAGCAATATTATTAGTATGTACATTGTTACAAATCATACTTGTTCTTTATGCCCCTTGTCCAATCTCTCCGTACCTCCTCTCCCTCCCCCTCCCACCACTGATTACCCTATGTCTTCTCTCCTTCTGAAAGAGTAATGGTTACTCTCTTGATTTGTTGCCTAGATGATCTGTCCAATGCTGAAAGGTGTGTTCAGGTCCCCCCATATGATCATAGAGCAGATGCTTCTCCTGTCACTCTGGAATGGGCTTTGTGGAGAGAGACATCCTCTTCTTTTCTTGGTGACTTTCCCTGTGTCAATGCACTCCAGTGGCTGGTGGATCATCTACATGGTGGTTGTGACATATAGCCACTTTTGCGGCAGCCATAGTTTCTGTGGTGGCTGGGGTGGGCCACCCATACGGAAGTGATGTTTTTAGCATGCTCCTTGGTGCTGTGGTGTATGTGGTTGTGGTGGGGAGTCTGGTCCCCTGCTCAATGACCCAGGCCCCTGAGAGGGGCCCTGAGGTGCTGGTGGTGGGCCTGGGTGTGGGCAGGGTGTCCAGTGTCCGGCTCCAAGCCCCAGTCATTTCTTCATTAGTTCTAACAGTTTTGTCCTTGAGTCATTAGTTTTTATACTTGTATGATCATATTATATACAAATGGAGGTAATTTTACTTTGTTTCTAATTTGAATTTCTTTTTTTTTCCCCTTACCTAATCACTCTGGCTAAGACCTTCAGTACCATGTTGAAAAGAAATGGCTCTTGCCATTCTTGGGCATCCTTGTCTTGTATTGGATCTTAGAGGCAAAGCTTTTAGATTTTCCCCATGGATTAGCTGTGAGCATTTTACACTGAATCAGTAACTGAAAACCTCCCAAAGAGAAAAGATGGTTTCACTAATGAGTTGTGCCAAACATTCAAAGATGAATTAACACTATTTCTTCTTAAACTTCTCCAAAAAATAGAAGAAAAGAGAACACTTCCAAACTCCTTTTATGGCATCAGGGTGATAAAAGGAGTTTTGCCAAAACCAGACAAAGATGCTACAAAAACATCAACCACAACAAAAAAATCACTACAAACCAATATCCCTGATGAACATAGGAGTCGGTGCAAAAATCCCCAAGAAAATACTAGCAAACTAAATTCAGCAGCTCATTAGAAGAATCATACACCATGACCAAGTGGGATTTCTCCTTGGGATTTCAGGATAAGTAAATACAAATGAATAAATGTTATACAACACATTAACAAGATGAAAGAAAAAATCCGCATGATCATCTCAATAGATACAGAAAAAACATTTGACAAAGTTCAACATCTACTCATGATTAAACTCTCAAAAGAATAGATATAGAAGGAACTTACCTCAGCACAATAAGGGTCATACATAAAAAGCCCATACTTTATTTCCATAAAGCTATTTTCCATATTTTTAAAATTTTCTATGTAAATGTCATTTTCTGAAATTTGATATTTTGTCAGTGATGCTACTAGTTGATATGTAATCAAGATGGCTATTTCTTTTCAGAAAATGTTGGATATAAATGTTGACATATTTTAAAAAAATCATTGTGGAGTCATTGGAATCACAATAGTACTTGTTTATGACCTCACATAACAAACTGGGAAGCCTACTGAAGATTATGGAAATTATAAAACACACTTCATTCTTTTATTTTTTTTTAACTTCTGTTTCTCATGAAGAAATATAGTAAAACATCAGCAATTAAAAGTACTTATTAATCTGTCTTCTTTGGCATCCAGATCTATCTTTGGTTTTGGTGATGTGTAGAAATTTTAAATCACATGTTAAGGGAAGAAAAATGTCAAAAGACACAAGAAATGGTGGCAGCTATTGAACAAAATAAATCATGCTTTGGAGCATGTGGCAAAAAGATAAAGGATCTATGAAAGGTTGAAAATTTTTAACGTCTCTTCTTCACACCAGATAAATACCCATATAATCTTAAACATGATCTTAAGACACTCTGAAGTGCAATTTTCTCGTCTGTAAAATGGTTATATTAAAAAAACTCATCTCAAAAAATTATTGAGAATATTAGAAAAGATAACATATTTGAAACACTTAACCTAGAATCTAGAAATCAGCATACTGCTGGCATAACTTATGTATGTAATATGCTATTTTATTACTGTTACCATTATTAGCAGTATAATCTGTTACAAGTAAAAATTTAGGCAAATTAAATTTAGCAGAGTTTATTTGAGTGAAGATCTATTTATGAATCAAAGAGCACTCCAAACCAGGAGGGTATGGAAGAGCTCTTCCCAGCAGTGTGAGCAAGGAGCTTTTATAGGCTGAACACAGAAGCAAAGTAGAGAAATCACTGGATTGACTACAGTTAGGTGTCTGCTTTATTTGGCCATGGTGTGACGAGTTGGCTGCCAGTGACTGGCTGAAACCCATCTGCTTGTGATTGGCTTAAACTCATCTGTTATACTCCTAGATTAGGTTGAGTTTATTACATGTAAACTCAAGGGAAGAGGCAGTCTAAGGCCAAATTTAAGTTAACTTAACTAATTAATACTCTCATGGTCATCAAGACTACACAATAAATATTATTGTTTATTTTAAATTTATAAAGATCCTGAGGTGTTGACAGTTTAAGCAATCTGCTTGTATTCCCACAGCTAGGTGATGGCAG
>NW_007737487.1:27909-28432 GCF_000696425.1 Galeopterus variegatus | reverse complement strand
TGAGCATGACTTAGTCCAACTTGAAAGCCCTTACCACTTACTATTCTTTCATGTAAACCCTACCCAAAGAAGATATACGATAACCAGGGGAAAGGTAGTTAGGACAAAAGTTAGAAACAGCTTGCTGATTACAAAGAAGGGACCTGATAATTAAGTACTGGTATGGTAACAGCCAGTCTGGCTACCTGCATCACAAGACCACCAAAAATCATAATCATGGTCATAAGCACTGACATAAACTTGTTTCTTAGTTAGTAATTACTTCTTGGCTTTTTCCANTGACTTTCCCTGTGTCAATGCACTCCAGTGGCTGGTGGACCATCTACATGGTGGTTGTGATATGTAGCCACTTTGGCGGCAGCCATAGTTTCTGTGGTGGCTGGGGTGGGCCACCCATACGGAGGTCATGTTTTTAGCATGCTCCTTGGTTCTGGTGGTGTATGTGGTTGTGGTGGGGGTCCAGTCCCCTGCTCAATGACCCTGGCCCCTGGGAGGGGTCCTGAGGCACTGGTGGTGGGCCTGA
>NW_007737487.1:25412-26080 GCF_000696425.1 Galeopterus variegatus | reverse complement strand
GTGTGAGCAAGGAGCTTTTATAGGCTGAACACAGAAGCAAAGTAGAGAAATCACTGGATTGGCTACAGTTAGGTGTCTGCTTTATTTGGCCATGGTGTGACGAGTTGGCTGCCAGTGACTGGCTGAAACCCAGCTGCTTGTGATTGGGTTAAACTCATCTGTTATACTCCTAGATTAGGTTGTAGTTTATTACATGTAAACTCAAGGTAAGAGGCAGTCTAAGGCCAAATTTAAGTTAACTTAACAAATTAATACTCTCATGGTCATCAAGACTGCACAATAAATATTATTGTTTATTTTAAATTTATAAGGATCCTGAGGTGTTGACAGTTTAAGCAATCTGCTTGTATTCCCACAGCTAGGTGATGGCAGNCAGATAAATACCCATATAATCTTAAACATGATCTTAAGACACTCTGAAGTGCAATCTTCTCGTCTGTAAAATGGTTATATTAAAAATCTCATCTCAAAAATTATTGAGAATATTAGAAAAGATAACATATTTGAAGCACTTAACCTAGAATCTAGAAATCAGCATACTGCTGGCATAACTTATATATATAATGTGCTATCTATTTTATTATTGTCACCATTATTAGCAGTATAGTCTGTTACAAGTAAAAATTTAGGCAAATTAAATTTAGCAGAGTTTATTTGAGTGAAGATCT
>NW_007737487.1:22848-23444 GCF_000696425.1 Galeopterus variegatus | reverse complement strand
GAGGACTTCGTCAAAAATGACAATTTTGTTTAAGTGGAGTAATGAGAGACTTGTCCTTGCACTACTTAAAGCATATTAAAAATGAGCAATGATAAAGCCATGATATTCTAAATAGGAGGTAAACAGGAGGATAAAAGTAGATGAGAGAATAGGTGTAAAGACATAGACATATGTGTTTAATATTTGATGAAGATGGAAATATAACAGTGTCATCAGGAGAATGAGAAGGATTAAAATTTGGGTCTTTATTTTCACTTACTACCTGTAGCATGCTTCTAAATACAGCAAGCACAATTTGCTCATTTGTAAAATAGTAATAATAAACTTACCATTAGATTATTGGATTTATTGTGGTAACACAAGTAATTTATTAAACAATATGTGTTGCACATAATAAATATGTATTAACTACCATTATTACTCCCACTACTACTATTACCATTACAACTACTACATAATGCAAGGAAAATTAATTATTTGTGATAGAAAGATTAAATATAACAAGATCAATTACAGGTAGCATAAAGAGTTTAATGTAAATAAAATGAAACTAGACAATATAAGTGTCTGGTAATCTAAAGTGAATAGCTTTTAAA
>NW_007737487.1:20592-22158 GCF_000696425.1 Galeopterus variegatus | reverse complement strand
CAACTCAACAGCAAGAAAACCAAATAACTCACTTGAGAAATGGGCAAAGGATCTTAATAGACATTTCTCAAAATAAGACATACAAATGACCAATAGGCACGTAACAAAAATGCTCAACATCAGTAATTATCAGGGAAATGCAAATCAAAATATTGAGATACCACCTACCTCCAGTTAGATTAACTATTATCAAAAAGACAAGAAAATTGAGTGTTGGAAAGGATGTGGAGAAAAGAGAGCACTTGCACACTCTTGGTAGGAGGGTAAACTAGTACAGCTACTATGGAAAACAGTATGGAGGTTTCTGTGAAACTGTGAGCATGACTTAGTCCAACTTGAAAGCCCTTACCACTTACTATTCTTTCATGTAAACCCTGCCCAAAGGAGATATACGATAACCGCCCAAAGGAGATATACGATAACCAGGGGAAAGGTAGTTAGGACAAAAGTTAGAAACAGCTTGCTGATCACAACGAAGGGACCTGATAATTAAGTACTGGTATGATAACAGCCAGTCTGGCTACCTGCATCACAAGATCACCAAAAATCATAATCCTGGTCATAAGCACTGACATAAACTTGTTTCTTAGTTAGTAATTACTTCTTGGCTTTTTCCACTGGTTTGTGTGAACCGCCTATGTAAACTTGGGCTCCATCAGAGGGTGGTGCAGAGAAACTTTGCATACAGTCCAGTATCAATGCCTCCCCAGTCCAGTACACTGTAAGTAAATTACTCTCGTAATAAAAACTATTTGCCTTACTACAGGGAAGCATCTGCTTCATTTTTTGTTCTCAGGATAATTTCTCAGTTAGGTGGGCATTTTTTTCTTTGCTTTTACCTTCAGACAGTTGTCCAGCCAGCCTGGACATGACCAAAAACAGAACAGGCAAGGGTAAAGGGATTGTGTCCTTGGTAGTAAATCAGGTGTCCGTGGGGGAAATCCCGGCCTGGCCAGCGACCTCCATGTGGGGGGACCTGACTAGGTTCATTGAGTGCTTTGGACCAATGAGTGAATATGGGGACTCCCTGAACATACCAAAAGAGACTTTGGAAATTCTCACTTAAGAAATTGAAAAGAAAAAGTGGAAAAAAGAAAGTGAACAGGCTACAGCAGCAATGGCTTGGCTCCTCCCTGTACAAGATGCGCACAGACAAGGAACGGCAAACCCAGCAGATGCTGGAGAAGTTTAGGGAGGCTTTAGCTTTGTAGATGGACCACAAGGGCAGAGCAGCCCTCTACGAGGGCCATGTCTGCTCCTGCATGCAATGATCTTCCAGGGAGGGAGCCAGGCTAGGGTGAAGCATGGCACCCACTGCAGCTGCAGGTGCGGGTGCCAGTACGGGCAAGCTCCTCGGCGTGGACACTGGGCTCTACAAGACTTGAGAAAGGATATGTCTATCTCATATTTAAATGGTTGAGATTCTGAACTTTCACTCAGGTGGTGTCATGGCTTAGTTGGTTAAAGCACGTATGTAATAAACAGGCGACCTGCCTTGATTCCCACCAACCAGGAAGCCAATCCTTTAGAGGCATAAATTACTGTTGTTTTGGCTACACCTCCTAG
>NW_007737487.1:16712-20024 GCF_000696425.1 Galeopterus variegatus | reverse complement strand
AAATTACTCTCGTAATAAAAACTATTTGCCTTACTACAGGGAAGCATCTGCTTCATTTTTTGTTCTCAGGATAATTTCTCAGTTAGGTGGGCATTTTTTTCTTTGCTTTACCTTCAGACAGTTGTCCACCCAGCCTGGACATGACCAAAAACAAAACAGGCAAGGGTAAAGGGATTGTGTCCTTGGTAGTTAATCAGGTGTCCGGGGGGGGAAATCCCGGCCTGGCCAGCGACCTCCATATGGGGGGACCTGACTAGGTTCATTGAGTGCTTTGGACCAGTGAGTGAATATGGGGAATCCCTGAACATACCAAAAAAGATTTTGGAAATTCTCACTTAAGAAATTGAAAAGAAAAAGTGGAAAAAAGAAAGTGAACAGGCTACAGCAGCAATGGCTTGGCTCCTTCTCCCTGTACAAGATGCGCACAGACAAGGAATGGCAAATCCATCAAGTGCTGGAGAAGGTTAGGGAGGCTTTAGCTTTGGAGATGGACCACAGGGCAGAGCAGCCCTCTACGAGGGCCATGTCTGCTCCTGCCATGGCAATGATCTTCCAGGGAGGGAGCCAGGCTAGGGCGAAGCATGGTACCCACTGCAGCTGCAGGTGCGGGTGCCAATATGGGCAAGCTCCTCGGCATGGACACTCTGGGCTCTACAAGACTTGTGAAAGGATATTTCTAACTCATATTTAAATGGGTGAGATTCTGAACTTTCACTCAAGTGGTGCCATGGCTTAGTTGGTTAAAGCATGTATGTAATAAACAGGCGACCTGCCTTGATTCCCACCAGCCAGGAAGGCAATCCTTTAGAGGCGTAAATTACTGTTGTTTTGGCTACACCTCCTAGCTGTCTTCAGGGGGTGGCCCTGTAGCCTCAGGGGGCTTCTTCACACCTTTTTGGATTTGTTTGATTGTGTGTGGGGGGGGCATGTATGTATTTTTTAAGTCTCTTTATTTGTCTCTGTTGGATTTTATTTCTCCCCATGGGAATATGCACTCCTTTTATCAAATCCCCCGGTGGGTATGATTCCTACAAGTGGCTTCTGGTGACTCTGTGACCCCAACAGGAATGCAGCCATGGTGCCAATGACCTATTTTTTGTGGGGGGTCTGCTGCTTTCCTTTCAAGGCCCTAAAAGTTGTTAATAGGTTCAGCCTTTGCAAAGTTTTAGGTTAAATTTCCATGATTTTGTCTTGTCCTGACATTCATTTTTAGTCTTTGTCTGTGTCTTTTCTGGTATACTCAAACTTCTTTTTAGAAAGAATTGCATTCTTTCTCTGTGCTTTGAGATGTAAATTTGCTACCTTGCTTTTAAACTGTAAGATTTTTATTTGTTTTTGTGTTTTGATGTATACATATATACCTGTGTAAGTTGTATGTTATGTCTACATGTATGTAGATGTCCATGCATGTGTTTGTATATTGTCTACACTATATCGAGTTGGTTTATAAATGAGCATACATCAGTTATAAAATAAACAAGCATGAATTCTAAGGTCATGTGACTCAAGTAATCTCTAATAAATGAAACTTATTTTAAATTGCTGCTTCTGTGATATTCTTGATCTGTGCTTGATTTGATCCTGAGCCAAAGCTGTGAGGACCAGAGCTGTACACATATGCTAACTTTCTTTTCTATGAGCAGTTAATAAGTAAACTAGGTAAAGGTAAATAAGAAATGAATGTGTCCCTAAAAATATATCATGGTATCGACAATGTTATATCAACCAGTGATGTTTTCCCTTCTCTTTCCCAATGAGCAATGTCCTTAGAGACAAATTTGAAGACCTGGGAATGGGAAGTAAATGCTGACAAAATACAAGGGCTTGAGAAGTCATGAAATGACTGAGAATAATTTAATCAGGTAAGACAAAAGTCATTCCAGAGGCTGAAGTTGATCAAGTAGATCCCAAACTGTGAAAGATTTGCAGACCTTTGTAGGATTGTTGGGCTATTGGCATCCTCATTCGGCACAAATCTTGAGACCTCTATATGCCATGGCAAAAGAGGGAGCTAGATGGGATCAGAATACTCCCCAGCAAAAGGTATTCGATAAAGCTAAATTCGTTGTCACAGTACAGGCCCTAGGAATGTTGATGCTGGATATAGGATGTGAATTAGCTGTTAGCGCTTACCCCACAGGGGGTTGGTTAGGACCTGTGGCAAAAAAAAAAAGAAAAAAGAAAACAAACAAACAAACCAAAAAAAAAAAAAAAACAGACTGTGAAATGCATCCCATTAGCATTCTGTCAAAACTTTGAAAAGGTGCAGAAAACAGGTACAGTCTCAATGCAAAATAGCTTTTGGCTGTCTATCTGGCATTGCAGCAGACTGGAGGCCTGATGATGAACTTGCCAGTGGAAGTACACACTTCTTTGTCAGTGGGTGGATGAATTAGGTATGATTCCGAGATGGAAAAGCACCTATACCCAGGTAAGCACCCTGAAAAAAATAGCATGCTTACTTACTGCAGAGAAGCTCCTATAAAACTAGCCCATTGTCTCAAAAACTATGCACACTGCTGGAAACAGTTACATATATGTGTGAAATCAGACCATATTCAAACAGTACGGTCCATCACTCCACCCCTTCCATGAGTACAAGAGGGTGTGGGGATTCTTCCCCCTGACAGCTGGTACACTGATGATATCAGCAGGGGAATCTGTCTACCTGGCATTCCTCTGCTGTCTGGTTGGACTGTGACATTATTTGGTTTGAGAAAGGAGCTAAACAAAGTAGTCAATGGACTAAGCTCTGAGCAGTGTGGATCATATTGACTCATGAACCAATGCTGCTTAATATAGCCATTGACAGCTGGGCTGTTTGGAAAGGACTGACCACTTAGCTACCACAGCGGCACCAGGAAAACTGGTCAATACTTGGTAAACTGCTATGGGATACTGAATTATGGAAAGCCATATGGGAAATCTGCACCCAGCCAGTAGCCCAAGTATCTGTATGACATGTGTCAGCTCACTCCTCAACCACCTTGCCAGGCAATCATGAGGCAGATGTCTTAGCTGAAGCTCAAGCTGTTTTGCTAGAAGACTTGCTAACACCCTGTGATGTGCCTGATTGGGTTCACCATAAGTCTGGCCATCAGGGCCCCCAAACAACATGAGAGATAGTGAAGAAACTGCATCTGCCCATAAAATATTCAGATCTTCAGGTGGCATATACAAACTGTCCACAATGTTGCTTGAGATGATGCCCACTAAGACACATTCCAGGGTACATCAGCCATTCCATCAGGCCTTACACTCCATGGCAGATAGACTACATTGGTCCCCTGCTGGCATCAGAGGGACACAAGC
>NW_007737487.1:13676-15685 GCF_000696425.1 Galeopterus variegatus | reverse complement strand
AACCACACAGAAAACTTTGTCACCACTGAAGCTATTATACTAATAAGCGCTGTCCCCACTGAGGGGCACATATCTGTATACAACAAGCTTGCAGAAGACACGCCAATAACCAGAGCTCTAAAGGTACAGGTACAAGAAGGAGGACTGCAGCCCATCCAGCAGGATGAGAGGCTTGTTCTGTGTTTGCCACAGGACCTCCCACCTGGTGACACTGAAATAGATTGGAAACTAAAATGGTTTCCCCATCCCAGGTGAGTTGGTGCTCTTATTCCATGTGGGGACAGACTTACCTCTGGCATCAAAATCAAACTGCCCCTCCCCACCTTCCATCTAGGCCTCCTTTAACTACTGTTATTTCTCCTAAGGCCCTAACACAGGGGACAGAATTTGGTTTACTATTATGGGTGTTTTCAGAGGTCCCAGTGTGTGACATGTTAATACCCTCTAATAATGTCTCAGGTCAAAATGTATGGTATTGTCCACCTGGAAAAATACCTGAACCTGGGGTGGTTTTAGCTAATGGTGATCAAACAGCAGCTGTGTCAATAATGTTAAGACTTGCCTTATCTAGTGCCTTTAAAACATTTGTCTTCTCGCCCTTAGTTTCCTCTTTCTTGGGTTTCTGCCTACAATGTTGCAGACATCTTTTTGTCCTGGGCTGCCACTTTTGTTGAGGTGCATGACATCTGCCGCTGTTGGATATGCAGATTACTGCTGGTGTCCAGTGCTGAGGGGTGCCGTGGAAGGTGTGCCCCTTCACAGGATGAAATGGTCACTCTGGGTGAGACGAGGACTGTAGCGTGAAGCATCTTTCCGTGCTTGATAGGAATTCTATTCTCCTGTTGCTGTATTTACTGCTGTAGTGGTTTAGCAACGCAGGTAACCTTCCAGCATCTGGCTCTAGAGTCTCTGAGAAGAATGATGGGTGAGAATGTGAGGGCCATCAAGATATCGGGGGGTGGGCTGTGAGACTGTGAGCATCACTTAGTTCATCTTGGAAGTTCTTACACTTTCCATGTCTTTTGAGTGAACCCTGTCCACAGAAGTTATATAGTAACTAGGGGTAAGATAGTTAGAACAAGAGGTAAAAACAGCTTGCTGACTACATAGATGGGACTAATGATTACGAACTCTNTCAAACAGCAGCTGTGTCAATAATGTTAAGACTTGCCTTATCTAGTGCCTTTAAAACATTTGTCTTCTCGCCCTTAGTTTCCTCTTTCTTGGGTTTCTGCCTACAATGTTGCGGACATCTTTCTGTCCTGGGCTGCCACTTTCGTTGAGGTGCATGACAGCTGCAACTGTTGGATATGCAGATTACTGCTGGTGTCCAGTGCTGAGGGGTGCCATGGAAGGTGTGCCCCTTAGCAGGATGAAATGGTCACTCTGGGTGAGACGAGGACTGTAGCNTCAAACAGCAGCTGTGTCAATAATGTTAAGACTTGCCTTATCTAGTGCCTTTAAAACATTTATCTTCTTGCCCTTAGTTTCCTCTTTCTTGGGTTTCTGCCTACAATGTTGCAGACATCTTTTTGTCCTGGGCTGCCACTTTCGTTGAGGTGCGTGACATCTGCCACGGATATGCAGATTACTGCTGGTGTCCAGTGCTGAGGGGTGCCATGGAAGGTGTGCCCCTTAACAGGACGAAATGGTCACTCTGAGTGAGACGAGGACTGTAGCGTGAAGCATCTTTCCGTGCTTGATAGGAATTCTATTCTCATGTTGCTGTATTTACTGCTGTAGTGGTTTAGCAATGCAGGTAACCTTCCAGCATCTGGCTCTAGAGTCTCTGAGAAGAATGATGGGTGAGAATGTGAGGGCCATCAAGATATCGGGGGTGGGCTGTGAGACTGTGAGCATCACTTAGTTCATCTTGGAAGTTCTTACACTTTCCGTGTCTTTTGAGTGAACCCTGTCCACAGAAGTTATATAGTAACTAGGGGTAAGATAGAACAAGAGGTAAAAACAGCTTGCTGACTACATAGATGGGACTAATGATTACGAACTCT
>NW_007737487.1:11352-11638 GCF_000696425.1 Galeopterus variegatus | reverse complement strand
ACTTCTGCATATCAAAAATTGTTAAAAACTGAATTAGAAACCAAAACAAATCTGTCAGTAAAATTCATTCGCAGCAATAAATTAAATGATTAATATCTTAGTATGCAAAGATCTCATCAACCAAGTAAAATGTTGAAACTTTTATTTGAAAAGTAGCAATATCACATGAAAGGACAATTTATGGAAATATTAAAAACAGTTATTAAATACATTAAAAAGTTTAGCCTCATTAATAAGTAAAGGTAGTCAAATTAGTGCAACAATAAGAATTTATTTTCATTTTGCC
>NW_007737487.1:8414-11270 GCF_000696425.1 Galeopterus variegatus | reverse complement strand
GCAAAAAAAAAAAAAAATCCAATTGGTATCTAGGTATAAAAGACAAACTTCTGCATATCAAGAATTGTTAAAAACTGAATTAGAAGCCAAAATGAATCTGTCAGTAAAATTTATTTGCAGCAATAAATTAAATGATTAATATCTTAGTATGCAAAGATCTCGTCAACCAAGTAAAATGTTGAAACTTTCATTGGAAAAGTAGCAATATCACATGAACAGACAATTTATGGAAATATTAAAAACAGTTATTAAATACATTAAAATGTTTAGCCTCATTAATAAGTAAAGGTTGTCAAATTAGTGCAACAATAAGAATTTATTTTCATTTTGCCAATTAAAAAGTGTTATCAAATAATATGAATGTTGGCTGGTGTACAGTAGATCAGGGTAGTATCTGAAGAGTGTGAGGGTAAATTTGGCAATATGTATCAAAATATTTTAAGAAACATAGTAATTTAACTTCTAGTAATCTACCCTAATTTAAAAACAGCAATTCAGAAAAATTGTCTGAATCATGCCTATGTCCAAGATTTTGATCTTGGTGTTTTCTATATCAAAAATTGGGAGCAAGTCAAACATCTCTGAACATGACATTTATTTAGTATATCATTTCATATAAATTTATATTATTATTATTACATTACAAAATGCAGCCATTAATAATCATGAAAAATTATAAGTGAAAAAAAGATAGTAATACAACATTGCTGGAAAGAATTGTAAAGCTACAGGTGGGGTTGGTGCCTTGGTTTTCCACTTATTCCAGGACTAGTTCCCCCCAGTTCAACTCCCACTCACACCCTTGTGATTCATTAGCTCTCTGCAGAAGTTGCAGATGGTGCAAAAACCAGTGACGGCAGGCCCTGGCCCTGGGGGGAGCCACTCAGAGGAACTCTGCTGAATTCCTATAGGGCAGAGATAAGACCTGCAATGGTCCAGTCACCAACACCTCCTGCTCCAGTCTCTGTCAGCCTGCCTCCACAATACCCTTCACTGGCTCTCAGCAGCCTGGCCTTAGTGCCCATCCCTGCCTTCACCAGTACCTGACAATCACCGCCTAATACAATAGGCACTGGGCACCCTGGGAGGCCACTCTGGCCAGCCATCTCTTTCGAGGCCACTCTGGCAAGCCATCTCTTTCGTCAATATTAAATGGAGAGTTACACAGGATTCTTACTTTCTTACCCTACACGTATATATTGTAGACTCCTTATAATGCTGACAAAACTGGTTTTATGATTAGTTTATAATAAAATAGCATGTTGATGTCCATAGAAGCTATCCTATCAAACCTGGAGTGTCATATGAATTTGGTAAAATAAAGTTACTTTAAAAAAAAATCAATGTGGATGATTTCTTAATGTCCAAGTTCTGATTCCTAATGAGTAAGACTCTCCAGCCTAGTGAAATGAGTAGACAGAAGGCAGTAGGATAAGGACAGTACTTACGTCTTCATTTGTCTCCAGTGAGAGTCAATTCATCTCCAGCTTGAATGAAGAGGAAGCACCTATTTCCTTACAAAGGGAGAAATGAAAGGAAATCTTTGACTCTTTTTTTTGTTGTCGTTTCTATAAACCAACATAATGAATTGTTTGAATCCCAATATGCTGCATGGCAATTATACTCAGTGACAAATTGTTTCTTGAGATTGGTTCCAGGTGCTGCACCTGATGCATAATAGAAGAACTCAGAGAAATCAGAGAAAAATGAACAGTTTTTATTTTTCCTAAAGGTTATGTGAACCAAGTGATGAGAACATCTTGAATCGAATGCACTGCTCTCCTCGCATGCTCTCTCTTCCTCTCTCTCTCACACTGTACAGGTAGGGCAGTTCAGTCTAGACACATTTTCCTTTTTCCAAGAAGAAATGTGTATTCAACAAAAAACAAAAGGAAGCTAAAGATGGCATTTTTAAAAGGCAACAGTAAATGACACATTCTGTTACAGCAAAGAAAATAATCATATTAGTGGGGAAAAAATAGAAGGCTCCAAAGGTTTATAGTAACTGAAAGTGAAAAACACAAGCTTTGATCTGAAGAAACTGCTATATCGACAAGAATAAAAAATGCTTCATGGAAAATATAAGACAGATAGATGATAGATTGAGGTTTATATATACACATATATATACACAGACACTGTATACACACACACACACACACCTATGCGTGTGTATGCACGTGTGTATATATACACATATTTCCTTGGTTCTGTGTATCTATACACATACATGTATGTGAAATATACGTGTGTACATATATTGATATACATACATATGTTTTTTCAACAATGTTAATAAATAGGAATCAGATGGAGAACTATATGAAACTTGTCATTTTATAAACTCTAAGGAGAACAATATTATGATATAGAATATATCTCATCATATGTATTTGGAGAATTAGTCAAAATAGGTAATATTTTCTCTTATATCACCGTAGCATTCGCCCTTCACCAGCTTGGCAATAATTAGTTTGTTTGCAAACTAAATGAAAACTCATGTTGGTAGAGTTTAAAGACTAAGCCAACACTAACCTGCTACTTTTATACTGGAATTACTTTATGCAAAATATGTTGTCATTTATGCTGTAAAGTGCAATGTAAAGGGAGGAGAGAAAATTAAAAATCAGAAAATTTTCTTGTATTTTCATTTTCCTTCATAGATTTATTCTTTCATTCACCAAGTTTTTATGGAGCTCCTGCTATATACTTGGCACTCTTTTCTGCACTGTGGTACATGTATATGAAATAGAGCACATAGAAATAGCTGTGCTTCTACAGTCTGCCTCCTCTCGCAGATGTACAGATCACATACAAAATTAATTGAGATATACTGATTGAGCATTTCATTACTTT
>NW_007737487.1:4290-8086 GCF_000696425.1 Galeopterus variegatus | reverse complement strand
ATTGAAAATCCTTGATAAATGAAGGAACTGACAATTGGTTAAAAAAGAAAAAAAAAAAAACCTTAAAAGTCCTTAAAAGTCTTTAAAGGAAGAACTACTCTGACATTTATGTGTCTCAGACATTTATATCTAAAATTAAAAAAAAAAAAATCTTGCCCACAAACAAATATTTGTTGCTATTGAGGATGCTTCTGTTGTCTTATCAATGGTTAATATTATTTTAGTAAAACATTTGAACCAGGTCTCAAATTGAAAATCCTTGATAAATGAAGGAACTGACAATTGGTTAAAAAAGAAAAAAAAAACCGTTAAAAGTCTTTAAAAGTCTTTAAAGGAAGAACTACTCTGACATATATGTGCCTCAGACATTTATATCTAAAATTAAAAAAAAATCTTGCCCACAAACAAATATTTGTTGCTATTGAGGATGCTTCTGTTGTCTTATCAATGGTTAATATTATTTTAGTAAAACATTTGAACCAGGTCTCAAGATAACCAAGCCTTAGTTTAGTTAATAGTAATTAAAAATATATTTTTTCAATTCTTCCTCTATCCTGCTCAGTCTTCTAGGCACTTGGAACAAAGCAGAAAAATAAAAGTCTGTTACTTTTACCCGGGGAAGCAAATAATAAACAGTACAGCAAATATTATTTCAGTAGTGAGCGTTACTGAAACAGGGAATGCTGACATTGGCTATTTTATAAAGGATGATGAGGGCAGATGGCAGAGATCTGAAGGAAGTGAGAGCACATTTTATGGAGCCATCAGAAAAGGACCACTGTGGGAAGAGGAATAACGAACACAGTGTCATGAGCCTGGAGGGTCCTTGATGTGTTTCAGATAGAGGGGGAGGCCAGTGTGGCTGGAACAGAAAGAAAAATGGTGAAATTGCAGGAGATGAGGACAAAGAGGCAGGAATTGAGGGTGAGGTACAAATCATACATAGCTTTTGGTCATTGTAAGGACTTTGACATTTACATCAAGTAAAATGGGGACTAGTGACATGATCAAGTTGTTTTAAGAGAATCACTTGGAGTGCTGTGCTGAAAATACACTGAGCTCGTGGATAGAGGATATTAATTTGAAAATCATAGAGTTATAGATGGTATTTAAAGCCATAAGGTAGATTTAATCCTAGTATTTCTAGCTATGATGTAGAAATTCTCAACTGTTGCTTGTAGGCTAACAACAAAAATGCACTGAAACTACATAGGTTTGTAGTTTGTTTACTTTTGTTTGTTTTGTTTTATCAAAGAGCTGAGAATGCACAGAAATCATAACATTTTTTGTTTGACTTAATTACTTAATCAGAGCTGACATTGCATAGAAATCTAAATATACTAAATTTCAGAAAGGAACAAGCATTTCTTAGGAGTGAAGAGACAAATTCACTTTCATTCTTGCTGAAGTATTGGAAGGAGGTTAAATCCAAAACAGCCATTTTACTAAATGGTTAAATACACACACACACACACACATACACACACACACACACACACACACACACAAACACAGCACTCTCTCTAAGATGAGAAGCCATGCAATGATGCTCACCCTCAAAACATTTATTCAACACTGCAGGAAAATTTCTAGGCAGTACAATGTGAAAAGTAAAAGAAATAATGTAAAGGTATATTGGAAAGAAAAAATAAAACTTTTTATTTTCATATAATGTGATTGGGTATGTAGAAAACTATAAAACATACCAAAAATATTCAAATTATTAAATAATTTGGCAATGTTGTGAGATAAAAGGCCAGTATAATAATGAATTGTATTTCTATATAACAGCTTCAAAATGAGAAATAAAACAAAAAAACAATACAATTTACATTAATATCTAAAAATATAAATCTAATTAAAAGTATGTAAATCCAGTACAAAGAAAACTATAAAATACTGTTGAGAAAAATTTGAAAAGACCTAAATAAGTGGAAAGAAATACCACATTCATAGAAAGGCAAAGTCTGTTTTGCTAAGTGTTCATTTTTCTCGAATTGATACATATTTTCAGCACAATTTCAGTCAACTTCCAGTAAGCTTCTCTGAAGAATGTGATGGCTGAATTCTAGAGTATATATAGAAAATCTAAGGACTTGAAAAAGATAAAACAATCTTGTAGAAAGGAAAATAAAGTTGGAAGACTTAGACTATCAAATTTCAAATCTTGTTCTAAAGTTACAGAAATGTAAGCAGTCTATAGACAAATAGATTAGTAGAATATAAAGAATAGAGATTCCAGTAGAAGTACACATGGACAGTACATTGACTATAGACCAATGTACCAACTCAATTAATAAGGAAACAATTATTTTATTTATTTATTTATTTTTTAATATTTATGAGATACAAAGCTGATTGCCCCCCCCCCCCTGCTCATGATGCAACGGCCAGATTCATACTGGGGGCATACCCATTACCAGAAATTACTTTTGTACCCTCCTAATTATCCCCCAACCTCCTTCCTTCTCCCCCCCTCCCCTCAACTCCAATTTGTAGCCCTCGGAATGTTCCTTCCCCTTTTTGGATCATGGCACTACTGTGGTCTTTCTTTCCTGCCTTCCTTTCTCTCTTAGCTCCCACATGTGAGTGAGCACATGTGGTATTTATCCCTCTGTGCTTTGCTTGTTTCAATCGACATAATTTTCTCCAGGTTCATCCATGTTGTTGCAAATGGGAGTATTTCATTCTTTTTTATGGCAGAGTAATATTCCATGGTGTATATATACCACAGTTTCTTTATCCAATCATCTATTGATGGACCGGTAGGTTAGTTTGATATCTTGGCTATTGTAAACAGAGCTGCAATAAACATGGGAGCACAGGTATCTCTTTGATGTGATGATTTCCATTCCTCTGGACATATACTCAGAAGAGGGATTGCTGGATCATATGGAAGATCTACCTGGGGTAGTTTGAGAAAGCTCCAAATTGTTTTCCATAGTGCTTGTTCTAATTTACAGTCCCACTAACAGTGCCGTAGTGTTCCCTTCTCTCCACACCCTCACCAGCATTTGTTTTCACCATCTTCTTGATTATAGCCAGTCTAACTGGGGTGAGGTGATATCTCAATGTGGTTTTAATTTGCATTTCCCTGATGACTAGAGATGTTGAGCATTTTTTTTCATGTATCTGTTGACCATTTGTATGCCTTCCTTTGAAAAATGTCTATTCAACTCCTTTGCCCATTTTTTAATTGTGTCATTTATTTTTTTACTGTATAATTGCTTGAATTCTATGTATGTTCTGGATATTAGTCTTTTGTCAGATGCAGAGTTAGCAAAATTTTTCTCCAACTCTGTAGGTTGTCTTTTCACTCTCTTGGTTGTTTCTTTCACTGTGCAGAAACTTTCTAATTTGATATAGTCCCATTTGTTTATTTTTTCTTTTGCTGCTTGTGCTTTCAGGATCATGTTCATAAAGCCTATGCCCTGACCTAACTGAAGTGTTTCACCTATACTTTCCCTTACTAATTTTATAGTACCGGGTCTTATACCTAGGTCTTTAATCTGTTTTGAGTTGATTTTAGTGTATGGTGAGAGGTGCATATATAGTTTCATTCTTCTGCATATGGATATCCAGTTTTCCCAGCACCACTTGTTGAAAAGGCAATCTTTTCTCTAATGTAGATGTTTGTTGCCTTTGTCTAATATCAGATGGCTATAAGCCTGAGGAGTGATTTCTGGATTCTCTATTCTACTCCACTGGTCTGAACGTCTATTTTTATACCAGTATCATACTGTTTTGGTTACAACAGCTTCGTAGTATAATTTGAAGTCAGAAAGAGTTATTCCAC
>NW_007737487.1:0-1448 GCF_000696425.1 Galeopterus variegatus | reverse complement strand
GTTTCAATTGTTTGGAATAGTTTCATGAGAATTGGTACTAACTCCTCTTTAAAAGTTTAATCGAATTCAGCTGTAAATCTATCTGGACCCGGACTGTTTTTTGTTGGAAGATTGCTAATTATCACTTCAATTTCCTTGCTTACTCTTGGTCTGTTCAGGTTTTCTGTATCTTCTTGGTTCAGTCTTGGTAATTTATATGTATCTAGAAACTTATCCATATCTTCCACATTTTCAAATTTGTGGTCATACAGCTGTTTACAATAGTATCTAATGATTCTTCATATTTCTGTGGTATCAGTTATAATGTCTCCCTTTTCATTTCTGACTTTTTTTTTTATTTGGGTATTCTCTCTCCTTTATTTTGTTAACCTAACTAATGGTGTGTCTATTTTGTTTATCTTCTCAAAAAACCAACTTTTAGTTGTGTTGATCTTTTCTACTGTTTTTTGGGTTTCTATTTCATTTAGTTCTGCTCTGATCTTAATTATTTCTTTCCATCTACTGCCTTTAGGTTTGGATTGTTGTTGTTTTTTCAGGTTCCTTGAGGTGTAGTGTTAAGTCATTTATTTGAAGTTTTTCCATTTTTTTGATATAAGCATACTACAATAAATTTGCCTCTTAGTATTTCTTTTGCAGTATCCCACAAGTTTTGGTATGATGTATCTTTATTTTCATTAGTTTCTAGAATTTCTGTGATTTCTGGTTTAATTTCTTCTTGGACACATAGGTCATACAGGAGCCTATTATTTGTTTTCCATGTATTTGTATAGCTTCCAGCATTTTGCTTATTGTTTATCTCCAGTTTTAGTCTATTGTTGTTTGAAACGATTGTTGGAATATTTTCATTTTTTAAAAAAAATTTGCTGAGACTAGATTTGTTACTTAATATGTGGTCTATCCTGGAGAATGTACCATGAGCTGATGAGAAGAAAGTGTATTCTTTAGCTGTTGGGTGAAATGTTCTGTACATATCTGCCAAGTCCAGTTGGTCTAGGGTGTAGATTAAATCCTGTGTCTCTTTTTTGACTTGCTGCCTGGAAGTCCGTTCCTTACTGAGAGATGGGAGCTCAGATCACCCACAATTAATGTATTAGGTCCTATGTCCTTCTTTAGTTCTAAGAGTGTTTGCTTGATATATCTGGGTGCTCCAGTATTGGATACATACATGTTTATGATTGTTATGCCTTCTAGCTGGATAGTTCCCTTTATCATTACATAATGGCTTTCTTTGTATTTTAAATATTTTTTGGTTTAAAGTTTATTTTATCTGATATAAGAATAGCTTCTCCTGCTCATTTTTGGTTTCAATTTTCATGGTATATCTTTTTCCATCCCTTCACTCTTAGTCTATGAGTGTCTTTACAGGTGAGGTAGGTCTCTTAAAGACAGCATATACTTGTGTCTAGCTTTTTAATCCAGTCAGTTAGTCTGTGTCTTTTGAATGGAGA
>NW_007737486.1:52098-52532 GCF_000696425.1 Galeopterus variegatus | reverse complement strand
GGTTGATCCTCCAATGGGGGCCTAGTGTCTAGTGTCAAATGCAGTAGGGAGCACCTGAGAGCACTGGGTTAAATCAGCTAGTATAGACACTGCTCTAGAAAGTACCCACTCCTTTATCAGTGAAGTCACTCCTGTTCCCCTCTCCAGTCTTAAAAGCTCACCTGTGCTCCATTAGCTATTGAAATAATTGTTTATGACTGCATTTTATTAACTGTCTTTCAAAGAAGATTAAATCAGTATCCTGCTGATTTGAAAACGAAGGCTTTTAAAGTAATCTATGAAGAGGCTTTTAATTGAGCATGTGAAATAAAATTAACAAGTGAAAATCTATTGTTTTAACCAAATCTTACTGACATTTGTTGTTAAAATTGAGACATCTCAAAGTGGCACATTTCACAGAGTTTCAATTCTTCTACTGTCTTTAATTATTTTTT
>NW_007737486.1:47688-52014 GCF_000696425.1 Galeopterus variegatus | reverse complement strand
ATCTGAAGATCAGAAAATAGGAAATAGGATACATCATTTTAGAAAAGAAAAAGTTGCCAAGGTAATTATCCTAAGTGTATAATTCTTTTTAATTTTATAGGAAATAGTAAGATAAAATATCTCAGGAATGTGGAGTCTACTAGTGCTATGGAAATAAGATTCTTCAGTTTTAAAAAGTTTGTGATAATTCTTCCAGAGGGAGTTTTGTTTCCTCTTCCTTGCGTCTGATTCCATCTTCCCTCCCACCTCCTGTTTTCCCTCAGAAGTTCTTTCCTTCTATTTTTACCTGTCTTGCTCCTTAAATATACTCGTTGCTGACAGAGGAGACCGTCAGGTTTGAGTGAGACCGGGGAGTGACACCTGTAATGCAGAGCCCGGCACAGGAGTCTCCACGAAGTGTTGATTTTCTTCCCTTCTGGGATTTTGGGAAGGTACCTGAAAGGAAGCCCGGACACCTGAGACAAGCCCGGATTGGGGGAAGGTGTCTTCCCTTCCCAGCCTTACATTCTACGTCTCTGCTGTAGGCAGTTCGGTCTACTCACTGCCCTTGAAGTATGAATTTGTTTCCTAATTCTGTGAAGTTAATTCATCAGACATATATTGAATATCTGCCACAGTGAAGTCACCAGGATGGGAACTTGGATGGACGTAGCACACGTGGCCACTGCTGCCTTTTAAAGCTCACAGTCTTTGTCCTTCATAGCCAGTCCACCCCTTGTCCCAAACCTGGACAGCCTTTTTCTCTGCTTACCTGACTCTTGCCCTCTCCCATCATTATTTGTCTCCGTGGAAACGCCATCACGCATATTCACAGGGCCCTCTCTCCGCGTTGAGCTTGGAGCGGCATTTCCCAAACATGGCCTGAAGAGCACTATTTCTTTGGAATTTTGATAATATTTTTTTCTTCATTAAAACAGAGTTAAGTGGTCAAATACATTTGAGAGTTGCTGATTTAAATAAAATTAATTAGGTTTCTTTTACCACACGGTTTCTCAGAGCTTTTAATATCCTAATCTGCATTTGGGATCTCACGTGGGGCTCCAGTGTGAAGAGTTTTGCATTTATATCCGAGTACATGCCTGATTTCATGGACTGACAAATGGAGTTCTTGCTTCCCAGAACACAGGTTGGAAACTCTGTCTAGACATACATATTGTGTCATTCATTTACATGCTTTGTAACATTGTTTATCTTATTTTTGTGTGTCTCATTTCTTCAATTAAAGTGGCGATCACCCTATTTTGAAGACTGGTTTATGCTCCTTTAGACCTCGCCATCACTGCCTTGTCTGTTTGCACAGGTAAAATTTCAAATAAAAGTGAGCTACTACATACCCAGAACTGATCATCTGCAGGGTACAGAGGAAATATAAAATAAGCAGAGTTAAAAGTTTACTAACTTGATTGAGCATTTGCTCGTTTAATAAGGTCCAGAGCAGGTCTGGAGGCCAGCTCCCTGCATCTCCAGCAGGCTTTCCACGGAAATTACCCAAACACACATAACACGGATAACTACAATGCTGAGGTTTCCTGCACGATGGATTATAGAGGGCAACAGTTTTGAAAAAAAAAACAAAAAAACTTCACTTAACTTTGCACAATTAACAGGTTGATCAGACCATGCTTTCAGAGACAAACAGACCTACAATAACTCTAAGGTGTGTGATCCAGGGCAAATTATCTAACTTTACGGGGCCTTCATGCATCAGGTAGAACCCACTACCCTGTGTGCAAATCAAGTTGTTTATTTTGTCCCTGTTTCCATAAAAACATGACTATATTTTACCAGAATGACCACTTTCTATTTTGCCTTTTTAAAAACACCAAGATAAGGAATGCCCATATTCTGTTGGAAATGCAAATAGTACTCTGGTATCACAGCGCACACTTCTCAGGGTCACGCTGTCTCCTGGCACGGCCGCTCCAGACCCGTCGCCATCTTAAAAACCAAAGTCACCCACTGGAAGGGCTGCACCAAACCTGTCTTACTCCAAAACCTGTGTTCTTTCCTCTACGTGCTAGTCTCAGACTATCTGAATGCCCATATTCTGAAGAAACTGCCCATTTTCTGTCCTAGGAAGAAACCAGAAATACTGACATAATTATAGCACAGGAGTTGGAGGGAAGTGAACTGAACTGTGTGGACCAGGAATGGTGCTCATTATACGCTTTTGGTAAATGATAAAAATACAATAAAAATGAAATTCAGACATTTAGGAGGAGATAAAAAGTGAATATAGTTGAGTATAGTTAACATATAATTAAGTAGTGGCAGTACACAAAGTCATAATAAAGGGTCATGTTTACAATGAATTAGGGCTGTTAAAAACAAACAAAAAAACAGACCATGAAAGAAAGATTATGTATTTATTTTGGTAATTATATGACTTGAAATCTAGAGTTTTATAAACTCAAACAATTTGACTTTTCCATAGTATTTCATTATAAAGATTTTAGAAATATAAATTATAAATTTGACTTTTACATAGTATTTCATTATAAAGATCTTAGAAATATGAATTATAAAAGTAGATTTTAAAATTTCAAGTGGGTAGGATAAAATTGTCCATATTTATTTGAAATTAGTATTAGCTTTCTCAATTAGTAGAGTGAAAAATGTGGTTTACCTGGATAAAAATAAAATTAATGCTTCAAAATTTTAACAATGGCCAGGAATTAATTAGATATAGGGAAGTATGAACACTTGAAATGAAATTTAAAGTTATTTTGACATGTTCTATTTTTTTTTGCCATCCTTCTTTAAGTCAGCAGAAACACAAAGATTTATCTTGAAGAAATTCCCCTTAGTTTCTAATAGTCTTTTTAATTTGAGATATATCAATGTTATTTTTGTAATAACTGCCCATAATGGGCATCTGGTTCATTGGTGATGTTTGAAGGAGAACATTGACTTGGCCTTTAAAAATACCGCATGGATAAGATTCACCAGTATAAAGCGTATGGCAGGCTGTCTAGCAGACATTACCACCAGAGCCTGTTGTCCCTGGGTGAGGGTCCTTGTCTTAGTCCTTTCCAACTGCTATAACAAAATATCATAAACTTGGTGGTTTATAAACAACAGAAATTTATTTCTCATAGTTCTGGAAGCTGTAAGTCCAAGATCAAGGTGTTGGCAGACTTGGTGTCTGGCTAAGGTTCCCATTTCTGCTTCACAGATGGCACCTTTTTGCTGTGTCCTCACATGGTAGGAGGGGTGAGGGAGCTCTGTGGGGCCTCTTTTATAAGGACACTAATCCCATTCATGGGGGCTCTGCCCTCAGGACCTAGTCACCTCCCAAAGGCCTCACCTCCTAATACCATCACTATGGAGGTGAGGATTTTAACACACGAATTTTGAAGGGACACAAACATTCAAACCATGGCAGTTCTGTTATGTCACAGTGCAGGGACTGTTAAGCTACACCTGCAGACCAGATCGGGACTGCTGCCGATTTCTGCAAATAAAGCTGTTTTGGAACACAGCCATGCTCATTCCTTTACATGTTGCCCATGGCTGCTTTTGCCCTGTAGTGGCAGCTGAATAGTCATGACAGTAACCACATGGCCATGAAAGCCTAAAATATTTACTCTCTGGCCCTTTATAGAAAAAGTTTGCCTACTTCAACACAGAGAATGTGTGGTGGAAAGGTGCTGGTTTTCCCTAACCAGCATCCAGTTTTCCTTTTTCTGGTAATGATTGCTCAGGTTTTTCCTTTGGGGAGCCAACCTCCTACACCCACAGTCCACGATCTTTGATGGGTCCAATCCTGCTCCAGCTCCAGCCATGAGCACATAGCCCATCCTCGGACAATTGGAGTTCAGGGATGGGCGCTGCATTTACTTTGGAACAGTTCGGGACCTTTGACAAAGGTAGTTTCTATTAGATAAGAGGGCTTTTCTCTGCCTGATTTTCTAACTTCTTAAGAGATAACCAGATTGTTACTTCATTAAGCGAGACTGCCTAAGAATGAAGGTAAGCAAAGGAAAGGAGTCAAGCCGTGCAGAGAAAGAGATAGAGATGGAGATAGAACTGCATGTCTCTGTCTACACCTGTGTCTATATCTAGGTCTATTCCATCTGTCTGTATCATCTATACCTGCATCTATCAGTCTAGAGACCATATCTTAATAACGTGGTTTTGTGTCCAGTCTTACTGGACACCCCACCAAGTCTAAACCCTACTTTAGGACGGGTTTTGATCCACCCAAAGAGAAGACGGCATATTCTCATGTTGGGGGCAGGGTTAGAGGAGTGGACAGTGGATTATAGAGAGAATCTTCTTAAATCATGACAATGGAAGCTGTGGAAAAGGGTCAAAATGCCACCA
>NW_007737486.1:41812-47281 GCF_000696425.1 Galeopterus variegatus | reverse complement strand
CCTCTCTGAAAGCACAACAATTGTTGAAAACATGATGCTAAGTGAAAGAAGCCTGACATACATGACCCCATAGTGTAGGAATCCATTTATAGGAAACGTCCTGAAAAGGCAAATTTATGGAGTCAGAAAATAGACTGGCAGCTGCCTGGGGCTGGGGTTGGAAATGAGTATTGACTGTAAATGGACACAAAGGATTTTATTGGGGAGAGGAAAATGTGGTAAAAACGGTTTATAGTGAGGATTGTACCACTTGGTAAAGTTACTAAAACTCATTAAATTGTCACTTGAAATGGATGAATTTTATGATATGTAAAATCTACCTCAGTTATTTTAAAAAAGAGGCCCAAAAGACAAAAATAGAATGAAAGTGAAATAAACAGCAATGCCTAAAAACATGACAGTTTTGTTAAAAAAATAAAAATATTGTTTCTACTGAGTAGTTGGTATGTAGCATTCATAATATTGTCACTTACAGTCAAATAGGATACCGGTACGTTGATCGAATTGTGATTTAAGAAAAACAAACTATATAAGACGTTCTTGGGACAATTGGAAATTTGAATTGAAATTTGAATATGGATTGGGTATTAGGTGGCATTATGAAAGTATTTTTCATTTCCTAATATGTGATAATGATATCCGATTTTATGGGGGCATTTCCTTATTCTTGAGAGAGCATGCTGAAGTATTCTGGAGGCAGGATAATAATAATAAACCTGGACATTTACAGTATTTCTAATACTCCACTGATTACAAGATGCATCATCATTATTTATACTAGAAAATGGGGAAAATGCTGCCAATAAAAATGATACAGTGCTTTCACTTAAAAACAAACAAGCAAACAAGAAGTTAAAACAAGTCCCTGAAGTAAGATGAGGTCCTGGAGCTGCTGGAATGAGCAGCACTGAAGACATGTTGGGACCTAAAACCACATGGGCTTTAGGAAAAAAAAAAGACAGTTTTTTTCTTCGCCTGCATTTCTTGGAGTTCCCTCTCTTCCCGTGGCTACTTGATATTTTGAACCTGGGTCACCTGGGTAGGTGACATTCTTTGCATACATGTAAAGTGTTTTGCAGTCAGCCTGGAGCTGCAGAGTTGTCATGAGACACGTACTATCCAGGCCCTATGAAACCAAAGATGTCAATGACGCTGTGCTGACTCCACCCTGAAGCAAGTCAAGACCCTGCAGGACCAAAGATAACGCCGAGGACAAGAACAGAAGACAGAGAGAGGCTCCGTGAGGGTTTGCACCTGGCCCCTTACAAGTCCACTCCCTCCTGCTCTTCATTTCGCACGTTCCATCCCCTCAAGCCCCTCTTTAAAAGCCCCTCAGTAAATCTGAGTCTTCGAGACAGTTGTAGTCTGGCCACCTCCTTCAGGCTTGACTTTGGAGTCGTTTGTGTTTGCTTGGCGGCAGGCAGCCGGACTTGGGTTCAGTAACAGAGCCAGAAATCAGAGTGTGCATCAAAGACCTCTGGTGAGACACACCCGATTCCTCCTACGTCTCCATCCATCGCCAGTGAGGGCAAAGAACGGACAGCAGTGAGAGTTTGACGGCTCAGGCAGCTTTCAGCCACCAATGATTTAATGTTCGTTTTATATTATCATGTAGTGTTGACAGTTTTCACTCAGTAACTTTGTTTTTTATATTGTCATGGATTGTTGACAATTTTTACACAATAACTTTATTGCAAAGCAGGTGAGCTGCACAGCACACACCTCCAGGAGCTCCCAGAAAGGTGGAAAGAGCCGACGGAGCGTTCCTTGCAGAGAGGTGACTGATGAGCAGACAGGTGACTGAGAGTGACGTGAACAGACAGGGGAGCGGGACGACCCTGAGGCTGGGCATGCCCAGGCAAGCCACACGCACTATGATGCGTGGGATCAGGGTGCCACTTCTGTTTTCGGGAAATTTCATTCCAGTGTTCACAGCACTAACGAGCAAGGTGGGCAGCCACGTTTTTCAAGGCCAAGCTCTCATTTGCATGTGTTTCCATAAAAGACATTAGGTTCAGTGTATGGCAGTGAAAGAATAGGGAAATCAAAATAAGGATGAAAAATGAGGGAAGGAGAAAAGAGGTGTTAGGAGACATAAAGAGAAAACGGTCATGATAAGTGAGGAAGGGAATGTGCATGTCTGTGTGGAGAGATGCTGTTTGGAGAGTGCACTATGTATTTTCACAATTTGGAGGTGGGTAAATGGATACCATTTCAGGTGTCTTTGCACAGCTGCCCCAAAGCTGCTTTCTCACGAAGAAGGAAGAGGATGGAATTCGTTGCATGTGCTTATATTGATACAGAGGAAAACGTGTGCGTTTCTTACTCTGAGACACTGAACAGAGTAAAAATAGAACATGTCTTTCCCTCCTTGACCAGGTAGATCTTCAGTGACGGGCACTCAGAGTATCCCATTATTTTCCTTCTGTCATCTGCCACCATTACAGTGGAGTAATTATTTATGTAACTATTAATTTACTGTCTATACATTTACCAGGTTATAATCTCCATGAGGTCAAGACCGTGCCTGTCTTCTGTGTGGTCACATCATGAGCACTGGCACTCTGCCTATCACAGTTAATTTTATTAAATAATTTTTAAATGAACGAGTATAGAATCGAGTTAAAATACTTCAGAAGAACAATTTCAGAAAAATGAAGACTCCATAAAACTCTGAAACATAAGAATAAAAGGGAATCTGAAAGCCACCAAAGAAGCTAAACAGTAAATAATTATTTGTTGGAAGAATGAATGCATCAGAGCTCTGTGGCAGGAGCTGTTGTAGAGGGACACACGGTGGGGTCGGGCGGTAGAGCTTGCAGACATGACTTGTGGGGGATAAAGAGGATTTTGACAGTGACTGAGGAGTGAAGTGCAATCCATGGGGGGCAGAGGAAGCACACTGGGGAGGGGCATGGGGTGGAAAATAGCCTGAGAGAAGAGGTGTGAGAGGATGTACACAGAGCCCATGGTGCTCAGGGAGGAAGGGCCCAGCAGTGTACGAGCAATTGGCAGGCAATCGCAGGGCCTGTGTGCCGTGCCAAAGGGCTATTCTGTAGAGATGGTGGCCTTTGAAGGGTTTTTGGCACGGAGGAAATACTATCAGTTTTTCTATTTAGAAAAATGAGTGTTTTAATAACAAAGAGAATGGGCTGTATTGGAGGCAGAAAATCCCTTTTCAAAGCACGATTCTAAGAACTTTATGTGGGACTTTGCAGAAGCAACAGAAAGGACATCGTTGATAGATATTGAAATAGAATGGGCAGACTGCAGCTTATTGGAAATGAGGTTTGAAGAGGATCTAAGGATCTCAGATAATGGCCTGCGACTTCTAAGAGTCAGATAAACAGGCTTTGAAAATGTTAGCTGCACTAACACACAGTTTTGCCCATGGCTTTGAGGCAGATTTCAGTGGCCACACCCCCCAAACCCACTCTTTCTCATCCTTTAGGTTCATTTAAATTTAATGAGGGTTAAGAACCACTGGGCAGAGTTTAGAAAGACTACCATGTGTGAGGCTGGGGTAGCTTGGTGCACGTGGAATCATTAACTAGCATAGAACACATGAAAGAAAGTAAGGTTTTGAGGGGGAAGATAAAGACATCAGTTGAGGAAAAGTTTGGATTTAATAAATATTACTATTAATGTAGTTAAAAGCATAGGTTGCAAGCTAAGGCATAACAGGCTGTCTGATATAATAAATAGGTAGTTTTCAAACATCCGGAATAAATTACTTAGTGTAGGAGGTGTGCTGAGAGAGAGAAGCCAAGCAAAGGACAGAATCTTGGGGAACACAAGAAGAAAGTTCCTTAAAATATACTGAAGAGAAGTGAGCAGAAAGCTACAGAATCAAAAATGCATGTTACCTCAAGAAAGACAAATTTAAGAATGGGGGATCATTTAAAAGTGCCCCCAGAGAGGCCAATGTGTTGAGAACTGTACAGCCTACTGCATCTGGCAAACAGGATGTCATCAGTGAGGTGGCCGAAGTTGTGTCAATGGCACGGAGGAGCTGCACCAAGCCCCAGATGGCAGGGAGGTGAGCTGGGATGGCGTGAACCAAAGGGAGATGGCAAGAGAGGAGCCCTCCTTGAAGAACTTGTTTGTGCAGGGCAGGGGGTGGTGTATGTACAGACTCGACTTTTGCAGATGGGGTTGAATTAGGGAGACTGAAAGGTGTTCAAGTTTCATCCAGTGTTTTCCACAACTGATCCTGCCCTCCAAGAGATGGACACAGGCTCCCATTTCTGCCTGCTGACTGCCAGTTTGGCCCAAGTGACAGTCACTGAGGAGTCACACTGCATTGTGTTTTGAGGCCACAACCTGCACATGTGGGAGCAAAAGCAGAACCTCCTCTTAGGTAGAATCACCACCACTAATTCCTAAATCAAGTGGCAGACTGTCGACATCAGACTGGATTCTTCAGTCACTTTTTCTCTCATCCATGATATACATTCAGATATGAGTGTTTCACCTGTGTAGTCAAAATGAGAAAAATGCTCCCTTACTGTCGACATCAGACTGGATTCTTCAGTCACTTTTTCTCTCATCGATGATATACATTCAGATATGAGTGTTTCACCTGTGTAGTCAAAATGAGAAAAATGCTCCCTTGAAATGGAATATTTTTTGCAACTTTTTGTCTTAGTGCATTGGAATATAGACCAAACAGGAAAAAGGTATGATCTACAGCTGTTAGTTTTTCAAGTTAGCATTACCTAATATTTTATATATTTTCATACATCTGAAGGAATAGGCACTACAACAATTCTTTAACTGTATTTCAGCATTTACATTAATGCCATACAGGAGCGTCGTGGCTCTTATTGCTACTTCCCTCTCCATGTTGCTCAACACTGATGCGTTTCAATCACATCCTCTGTTAATCGTCAGAATACCAGACCGCCATGGGGTAACTGCTTATGATTCCTCAGTCCTTTTTTCCAGGAGGCATTCTTACTTCCTTTTTTATTCATTAATCAAGCTATTGCTTCTGTTAGTATTTACTATGCACCCAGGTACCAGGGAAATAAAGGGGGAGCAGGCAGACACAGGCTCTACTCACATACAGTTTACCAATAACTTCACAAATAAGTAGAGTGGTGGCAAGGGTCACAGAAGGTAAGTACAGCGCGTTTTGATTGTGTATGGTGGGGGTCTTCCCTCATCCTGGACGCCACTGAAGCTGGCTCTTGAAGAATGAGCTGGGCTTGGCCAGGTGAAAAGTGACAGAGGATATTTCATACAGAGACAGTTGCAGATGTGAAAGATCTTGGTGCATTTAAGGAACTAAAAGAAAGCCAGCGTGGTAGGGGCTTAAACACATCATGGACTATGGCATGAAGTGAAGTTCCAGCAGGGAGGCAGGGGCCAGGCCATTCAGGACTCTGATCCGGACAATACCAGGGGTTGGGAGTGATGGGGCCGGCCTTGCCTTAAGTGATCATGCTGGCTGCCATATGTAGAAGA
>NW_007737486.1:39494-41319 GCF_000696425.1 Galeopterus variegatus | reverse complement strand
CCTTAAAACTGTCTTTATAAAAAGGCAACAGGTAAACTTGTGAGAGAATCTCCCCAACGACTTTAATAATGGCTTCAGACTGTATTTACATAAGTAGATGTTTCCAACTGCAGTGCTTTTTTGAAGACGCGTTTAAGACATAAGGCATAATGGGGTTATTTTCTGCTTTGCTTCTTTTTTCCATCATGGCATGAGATGACCTGGAGTGGGAGAACAAGCAGGTGATTTACAGAGTTGATGATTTCTTGCTGTTCCCAATGGCTCTCTGACCTGTGCCAGCAAAATACGCAGTGATTCTGCTGCAGCTCACTGCACAGGGTGCGTGATGTCACGGAATCGTCCTTTTAAAATCGGTTGCAAAAATGTCCACTTTTCCCGTGGGTTTCCCAGCAGAGAATATCATACGGAGGGTGCTCTGGGGTTAGAGAAGTGACGCAGGAATGAGGAACACATGGAAATGTGCACACGTACTGTGTGTGTTCAAGACCAGAAAACAAGCTAGACAAAAGCTACTTAAAAAGAACTCCGGAAAGAAGTTGTTAGGATCGGTGAAATGTAATCTAACCTGTCACGCCCTAGAAACTGGAAATGCCTTGGGGATACCTTGGATGTCCAGCAAGATCCTGAAATGCCTTCAGAGGTGAGGACGAGGTGACTGCAGCCAGCCACCTTTGCCTTCCTCCACTGCTGGACGTGGCGCTAGGCCTGGTGACACAGGAGCTCCCCCGCCTCTGCCCGCCTGCCCACAGCTCGATGGACTGCTTGGACACCCACACACTTGTCAAAAAACTGGACCTCATATTACAGTACACCTGCATTCATATTTTGATGATTTGAAAATTCCTGAAAGGTAACTCCGTTCATTTGAATAACCAAAAAGTCCCATTTCGCAAATGTTAGTGGTGAACGCCACCGCACATGGCTTTTATACCAAGTAAACATCACCATCACATCGTGCCTCTCTGTGTGAAAAAGTTCTGTTCCTGGATGTACAGCAGCGGGCTTTAATCCATCCCATGAAAGATACACGAGACGTTAGCTGGCAAAGAAAAGTGTCTGCACCAGCTGCCCATTATTGTGCTTTTACTTCTTCCAGAATCGGGCACTGATGGCCAATTCTCACGATAGTGTGGTGCCTCAGTGCCATTATCCACTTGTCTTTTCCTTACAACCTAAATACCTAGTCCTTTTCTAGTACAGAAAATCCTTTTCTTTACCAAATCAATAAGAATTGATACTATTATTATTTTTAAAAGGCCTGAAAATAAAATGTTCTCTAATGCTGCCTACATAAGGCTGAATGTATTTCAAAATAAGGTTTATTATGCTTCAAAAGGAGAAAAATGCATCATTTCTGCTTGGCTTGTCCAGGGAAGCAGCTTCAATTGGGTTCTATGTTGTGTTGTTCTCTGTGTTCTCTCATAGGATGAACTCTAAAATGAGCTAATGATAAAATAAGCAGGCTGTGACTCACTGATATCAATACAGAACGTTTTTATCTGGAGGCCAGTAGACAAAAAATAATTGCATAGAAAAGGCATGAAGATAGTGCAGTTCCTATCCATGAGCAGAAGCTGTTTCAGACCAGTGGAGGGGCTACCCGAGAGCTGTTTAATTTGAACTGCAACTTCCTCTGCATCTCTGAAAGCACATTTCTTGGGTGGATCACAAGCATTTGAAAGACCCCTCCCCCCGCCCAATGCTATTTTCTTAACCTAAATAACTACCTCATCTAGTCAGTTCAGTGAGTATTTAGAAGATAGCAATGTAAAAAACAAAAGCAAAAAAAAAAAAAAAAAAAAAAAAAAAAAAAAAAAAAAAAAAC
>NW_007737486.1:34638-37571 GCF_000696425.1 Galeopterus variegatus | reverse complement strand
TGGTCCGGGGTCTCTTCCAGCCCGGCTTTGTCGGTCTCCGGCAGTGGGAGAACCGACAATCTATTTGTTATTTTATGTATTCAACAAACATACATTGAAAGCTTTCTACATACAGAATTTTTTGTTAGTTTCTGGATGCAAAGAAAAATAAAACAAGTATCTTACTCATAGTTTGGTCGGGAGACAAACACACATACAATTATAATGCAGTTTAATTCTAGAAACCAGTTAGAAGTACCCAAATAAGCAACATGTGAACATTAGAAGGCCTTGCTCCGCCTTCTAAAAAGTGACTTAAAAATGATGTTTTGTTCTCCCAGAGAAAGAATTAAGTATGCCTGTAGGATACATCCACTTACTATATTAACAGATCAAGGCGGTGGGGACATTTCTGTGTACACTAAACATAAAGACTGCAGTGAGTTGAGGGTTTCAACTGATATCTTAGATTAATAGTCATTATTATGAGTGAAAATAATAACAGAGTGGTAAAGCATTTTAGGAATTTAGAAAGAGATTTAACATTTAGCCTTGGAAACTTAGAATTTATATGAAATTTATTTATAAGGGTTATTTATGTCAATAGGCATTTTCACACATGGTTTTAATTGAGGATTCATGGTATCAGGAAATAAAACTGTCAATCTTGCTATTATAAGAGAACAAGAAATTCAAAGATGTGCCTTTAAATAAGAAATTATATTCCCAGAGCAAAAATCTATGACTTTGAAATATGTTCAATATTAGAAAACACTCTATAAAAGAAAGTAACATATTTTAAGCAGCATATTGTAAGTGATGACTTAAAAGTGAGATGCACAGGAATTTTATTTATTTATTTACTTTTTGGATAAACATATGTTCTTTTTTCAGTGAATAGCATTCACTCTTTACCACTTCATAACCAATTCTGCCATTTTGTGAGCTTTCAGAGAAAATGACATAAAAATAGATTGTAAAATGGTAATTACATACCAAGCCTCTAATCTTCACTTTTTTTTTTTTTAAATAAATACTTATGGTGAAGAACAACTGATTTGATTATGCTTCCTAAAACTGTAATAGTTACCTACATAAAATTCAGGCCCGGTGATTTCATTTAAGCTGATACAAGCTTTGTGGATCTATAGTCAGTAAATAATCTTTGGGCTACAAAAATTATCAAAATTTGAAAGTATTATGGAAACCACGTTCACATAATAAAGTCACATAAAAGACTTTTATCTTAAATGGGAAATTCAGTAGTCAAATGTGTATAATACGCACATGTCACAATTTTTCCATTTGTTTTTGCATCAGGTACAGCCCCAAGAAGAGGAATATAACCCATGTTACATTGTGTTTTCTAATGCAGGAAGGATTTAATTGTGTATAAATGAGTTTGATCAATGAATAATTAATTTCTATTAAAGTTTAAGTAGATTGCCTGACCTAGACATTCTATTCTGCGTTTAATCTGGTAAACTTCTGATAATTAGTGTTAAAGGAATGGATGCCCGGTCTTCACATTGAACAGAGATGAGCTAGCCAAAAAGTTGATTTTAGAGTCAACTTCTCAGGGCTGAACTGACCATAGTGTAAAATTTTACCACAAAACATAATCTACAAGAGGCTGATCAGGCTGTTCACATTTGGGGGCCACAAGCCTTACAGAGACTTAGTGATCCTTTACCTAGGCTCTCGGAATACCTGTTGGCCCATGTTTCTTGGGATCTCAAATTTCTAGGCACACTTTCAATTTTCACTAAGCAATTATTCATAAACTTGTTCATTTATTCATGTGCCTTTTATTTCATACCTGTGATAGGGTTGGCAACGTGCTAGTTGCTGGGAATAAAAATGTAAACCAAACCCAGTGTAAAATCTTAGAGGGACTTACGCTGGTTTCGTCAGAGAAATTCGTGAACATTTAAAATGCAATGTGACAAGTGCTGTAGTAAAGGTCCATCAAACGCCAAGGAGTATCAATGAAACCCTAACCGAATCTGGAGGAATAGTAATTAAGAATTGAGCTTTCATGAATACTTTTTTCTAGCAATGCTCACTCACATGGAAAAGCAGGAGTAAGAAAATATTCTCATCTACATATTTGATCTTTTGTTCTCAATTATCTGAGTTAATTTATTTAAAATTAATTGAGTAACTACAATGTACCTGGTTATATAGAGGGTAAAGGTAAAAATTAAAATACGTAGCTCCTTCCTTCCTTATAGTAGATGAAGGTACTTGAAAAAGTTCCCAGAAAAATAGAATTAAAAGATAATATGAATCTTTCCATGAACTTTTTGAAGATCCCTCAGACAATTTTTTGCTAAAACCATGAAAACTCTGTTTTGGGGAAATTGAAACATTGAATTTCTGGAAGTCTTGACTTTTACTAATGCTTGCTTTGAATATCTACCAGGTTTCACAGGAAAGTAAGAACTCTAAACAAACACCAATGATTCTAGAAATTAGGGGGCAGCAAACTATGTTTTAGTGTTTAGGTTATTCATCTTCTCATTCATTGACTTCAGTATGTGAAATGCATAAAAGTTATTTTCAGGGATATCTGTAACATGGCTTTATTACCACTTATTAATGTAGCAGATATTATATTGAATATTTAAAAGCTCCATGTCATCTCATTCATCACTTCTAACAACCATACGAGGCAGAGATTGTTGTCCCATTTTAAGGGCAAGGTGGGGGCGTTCAAGTTGAATATGCTCCTGAAAATTCTAATTCTCCACCTCCTTGGTCAGTGTGGGAGGATCACTAGTTAACAAGTCACTGCTGCTACTCCAGGAAGTCCACTCCCAAGGTATGCTGCGTTGAAGACCACTGGTTCAGCCACTTTGCAATAAGCTGTTTCTCTAAAGAGCGCTGTTTTAAAAAAAAACCACTGCAGTTATTTATTTATTTTATTTATTTATTTTATTATTTTTTATTAT
>NW_007737486.1:27569-30223 GCF_000696425.1 Galeopterus variegatus | reverse complement strand
CCATCTTCAAGAACCGAGGTTCTCTCTTCAACTTCTGTTATCCTGCTAGTTAAACTCTCCATTGTGTTTGCAGTTATTTATATAAAGGTAAAGAGCACATTTTTGTTTCACAGAGATAAGTTAAAATTGAACAAATTAATGAAATTTTTTTAAAAAATCTTAATTTTAGTTAGCTATTGATTCTCTGGGGTAAAAAAACACTATAATGGATTCTTTTTCTGTCTTTAAACATCTATGAAAAGAAAAAAAGTAATTGTAATGTATACACTGCAGAGGGAAAGGATGTGGAAAAGGTAAAAATATTGAAATACTTGGAAAATCTCCAGGTGAGTAAAAGTTTAACTTAGAATATTATGTAGCAATGTTTAAAATAATGCTCTTAAAAAACAAGTCATAATTAAAGGGAAACATAAAATCCACAAATTGTCAGAGAACCCCTGAAGATGAAAGCTGGCCCAGCTTGAATAAGAACTTCTATAGAATATACATGCTCTTATGATGAGGGAAAATGACATCGGTCTGGTCAAGGCACCTACACTGGAGCTGGGAGTCCATCTGGGCTTGAGCTTCAGGCACATCTCAACTGAGAACACTCTGAAACTTTGCAGTCAGGTGCATCAAAAAGGTTGCAACCTCCTGAAGGAAAAACTGCAGATGAATCTACTGACCACTATTTTCTGCTACTTCCTGCCAAACTGGAAGGCCCCTGACCAAAGCCCCCCTCAAAGAACTATTACAACCAACCCCTTATGGACAAGACTGCTTAAAATATGCTAATGCAAATCATGGCTTCTGTAACTGCCTCCTCCTTTACAAGGTCCTTTTCCTTTAAGTGCCCAGACCCCTCTTTCTTGCCCAAAGCACATTGTTAAGGCCTCTTGTACCTTTGTCTCTGGGGCTGCAGTGCTAATGAGCTTTCAAATAATTCCTCTCTGTTTTTAAATCTGTAGGTGGACATTTTACTTTTGTTGACACTTATGTGCAGCTTGTACCAACTGGGAAAAATCTTTAAAACAAAAAATGGGCAACAAGAAAAGGGTGTTTTCTGTGACTCCATGGGTAGGGGTGGGACTTCTGTTGATGCCATTTTGGTGTCTGTTTTTGCGGGGCATTAGGTTTTTGCAGGGTGTTAGATTTTTGCAGGGTATTAGGGTTGTTGTCTGTCTGCATCTTTGTGGGCATCACCCAGCTCCACGGCCCTGCAGATGGGACACACCTCAATGCCTTTTTAGGCCTGAGGCAGGGTTTTGCTGAGTGCCTGGCTTCCTCCTGACCAGCTCTCACCACAGATGCCAGTGGTCCCATGGCCAAGGCCAGTGACCTTTGAGGACATGACTGTGATCTTCATCCAGGAGTAATGGGAATAGCTGGGCCTGACCCAGAAGACCCTGTATTGGGAGATGATATTGGACACCTGTGGGGTGCAGGTCTCACTGGGTCATCCTGATCCCAAACCAGAGCTGGTCTCCTTGCTTAATCACCTTTCCAAAACTACCTGTCCAAGACTGACAGCTCTAGGTCCTATGTAGTTGTCCAGCTGGAGATCAGGGGACAGCCCTGTGTTCCTGCCAGAGTGGACATGACTCCAGCTTTGGCAAGTGGGAGTCATGGTGGGCCTGTCCCTGCTGCAGCAGATTTTCCTGGACCTGGACATTTCCTCTTGCAGTCCTCACACATTACCAGCAGCCAAGGCCCTGCTGAAAGGCACTTACAGAGAAATTTTTCCTGGGAACAGAGGGCTAGGAGAAAATCTTGTAAGCATAGTGTTTCTTTAGAAGGAGCTTCAGATGCCCTGAATACCAAGGCAGGCCAGGCAGAAACCATGCCTATCAGGTATTTAGGAGCTGATTCTGGTTCAGGGCAAACCTTCCCAGCAACAGATGCAGCAGGAGGAGGGAAGGCCTCCAGCAGGGAGGAGGCAGGGCCTTGTTCATGAACGAGTGGCAGAGGCCACACGTCAGAGAAGCCTCTTGCATGTGGATGATGGAAAGGACGTCATCGGCAGGTCAGGCTTTGTCCAGCATCAGGCCATTCGCAGCAGAGGGGAGCCGCACAGGAGCGCTGGGTGTGCGGGGCCTTCCACACCGCAGAAGGTGCTGTCAGTGTGTTGAATACATGCTTGCCTTCAGCTGCAAAGCCACGCTTGGTCGGCCCCAGAGAATCCACACTAGAGAAAGCCTTATGACTGGAGAGCATGGGAAACTCCTTAGCCACCACGAGGTCTCCTTCTACAGCAGAGTTCACACCGGAAGCAAGCCTGTGACTGCAGCAAATGTGGGAAATTCATTAGCCACAACTTCAGTCTCATCAGACATGGGAGAATCCACACTGGTGGACGGCCTTATGAGGATAGCAAATGTGGGAAATTCTTTAAATATCTCATTAAATGTGGGAGAGTTCACACGGCGAGTGGTCTTGTCAGTGCAGCAAGTGCGGGAACGGCTTCAGCACCAGCTCCCACCACATTTGTCACCAAAAAGTTCACACCAGATAAAGCCCTTATGAGGACTGTGATTGTGGGATTCAGTCCAACACGAGAGGACTCTCCACAGCAGAAGCAGCTCTGAGAGGAGCCTTTATTGCACAGCTGCTAGGCAGACATTGAATCCTGACCATGCAATTTTTCACATGGGGAGACTTCCCATGAGTGTGAG
>NW_007737486.1:21494-27105 GCF_000696425.1 Galeopterus variegatus | reverse complement strand
AGGCAGACATTGAATCCTGACCATGCAATTTTTCACATGGGGAGACTTCCCATGAGTGTGAGGGATGTCAGAGCTCTCTGAGCTGTGCAGCAATGCTGGCCCTGTCCACGGACATTACCGTCAGTGCTGGTGGCTGAAGCATCCTAGCCTTTCCCTGCTGGCAGCTCTCTAGAGTTTGCAGGTCACCCCAGTGTTATCATGCAGACCTCTGTTATCCCTCTCAGACCCCAGAGACGATCATGAGTAGCCTGAACCCATTGACTACAAGACCTACAGGGCTCAGGTGGAAGCCACGTTTTGTACTGTTAATAGGGAGTAGCATGGGCTATAGCAAACTAGAGAGAGGGTGCCTGTCCTGAAGGTGCACCTACATATGTTCCTGTAAACATGGCTCTGCAGGACAAGGGTTTTGCAGAGATTCTAAGGACCTAGACAGGTGTCCCTCCTATGCTCAATGTTACTGTTAGAGCAAACAATCTAAAGCTCTTGTGGACTGTTCACCTCAAGGCAAGGCTGCCTGGGCAGCAAAATGGGGTCAGAGGGGCAGCAGGTCGCATGCTCAGCGATGTGGCATTTGTGACACAGAATTCCCAGTGACCCAGGTGGAAATGGGCTAATTGCTCACTAGTCTTTGTTGCCAAGGTTGAGGACAGAGATGGTGGAATGAACATGGATTTACCAAATCTTCTGGTTTTCTAAAATAAGAAGTAAATCTAGGTTTTTATGTGCAGTAATTTATTTTAATATTTTATTGAGGTATAACTGACATATAGTAAACTACATATTTGACATGTACAGCTTAGTAAAATTTGAAGTATGTATGCACAAGTAAAACCACACCACAATCTTAGAGTGTTTAACTCTTTTTTGTCTGATTTCTTTCATAGAGCATAATTGTTTTGAGTTTCTCCCTTGCAGTGTGTATAAACAGTTCATTTAATTTATTGCTAAGTAGTATTCTGTAAAGTGAATGTACTACAGTTGATCTATTTTTGTTAATTTACGTATGGGTTTTTGAATTTTACAGGTAAATCGGCCATGGCCATGAATGTATAGGCGTTTATATGAACATACGTTTCATTTCTCTTGAGTTAATACCTAGAACTACAGTTCCCTCCTGAAAGCCCATGAATGTTTAGCTTTCTAAGTAATGGCTACACTGTGTTTAAAGTGGTTATGCCATTTTATGTTTCCAACGGCAGTGCAGAACAGTTGCAGCTATTAAACATCTTTACCTAAAATTTCCATGGTAGGAATTTTTAATTTTTTCCATTCTAGTAGGTGTGTTAGTACCTCACTTCTAAGTAATGGCTACACTGTGTTTAAAGTGGTTATGCCATTTTATGTTTCCAACGGCAGTGTAGAACAGTTGCAGCTATTAAACATCTTTACCTAAAATTTCCATGGTAGGAATTTTTAATTTTTTCCATTCTAGTAGGTGTGTTAGTACCTCACCGAGGTTTTAACTAGCATTTCTCTAATGACTCATGATTGCAAGCTTTTTAAAATGTTTATTTGCAATCCACAAAGCTTCCTTGGTGAAATGTAAATTCATACATTTTGCCTGTATTTTCCTAAATGGATGTTGCTCAATATTTCTGTTTTCATTAAGAACAAAACAGTGAAAAAGGAAAGAAATGTCAGAACAGCATTCATTAGTGAAGTCAATGCCTTCTTTTCTGAATGGGGTAAGAGAAGAACATGTCATCAAATGTTTGTGCTCGTCACAGTGTAAAGCCACAGATGTGGTGTACTTTTAAATTCCATCTGCACTGTTAGTGTACTATCCAGCACTGTAAGTTGACAAGTCAAACAGTAAATCAAACTCTGAAAAAAATAATACAAAATAGTAAGTGCACATTCCACTGCTAGGCATTTAGCACATACAAGTATGCAAAGATGTGTGTTCAGTGATGCTTACTCTAGTATTTTTCTGGCAAAAATGTAGAAACAAGTGTCCATCAACAGGTCACAGGGTGAATACATCATGGAGAAGCCACATTGAGGAGGGCTACGCCATGTGACAGGGGCAGATGTGCATATGCTGCTGTGAGCAATTTCCGAGCCCATCGTGGGAGTGATGTAATGGGGACGTTCACGTTTGTGTTGAACGGTGCTGCCTCTGGAGAGGGAGCTGGTGGCTTGGGGACAGGTGGGTTTGCTTTCATTTTATATTTACACTTTCCTTAGTAATTTATGATGGGCATGTATTAGTAAAAGTTAAAAACTAAACATTTAAATAGGGCATCAGATTTAAAACAAACAAAAAAAAGCATATCATTTAGGACAAGGATTAAGCTTGAAATTCATGAATTCCAAATTTATAAAGTTGCTATTTTAGTGATTTTTTTTTAGGCATATTATAGTATGATTTTTTCCCCTTTTTTTAAACAAAATAATTTGCACCACTGTGGTGTCAGTTACAAATCACTAATGAGTGTAGTTCTGAGAAACAGCCACAGGACCGTGCGTGTTCACTGTGGTCTGGCCAGCCGAGGTGTCCTTTTCCCCTGGGGTTTAACAGTGCTGCGGTGTGGAGGCAGAGGGACTTCCATGGGAGAAAGTGGGGCTGACCGAAAAGCAGGAAAGATGAAGATATGTCTCAGAAACTACCCAGAGCTGCTTAGACCTCTCATGCATTTATCTTTGTTGGTGGTGGATTTCATTTTTCTCTCCTGTGGAGGGAAAAAAGACCACGTTACACCTGGAAAAGGGCCAGCTCTCCTTCTGAGATCCCAGGAGACAATGACTGGTGACTCCTGGGATGGAGTCAACGCTGAGGCCTCTGTGTGACCCACCGAGTTCGCTGTCCCTGGACTTCATCTCCTTGAGCTTTCAAACAAGGCTCTCTTCATGTAAACCCAGACTATCTCATCCACACGTGTGCCAGGATCCCATGATCCTCGTGATGCTCTCATCACAGCCAGGGTGAGTGTGGGCACGCGCGTGCACACTTGTGCAGCTTCTGCTTTGCTGTGTGCTTACATGGTATTGGCTCTTCGATTATGTGATACTTCACTAATTTGACTTGAAATTTCACTTAAAAATAAAAACTAATTTCACTTGAAATTTCATTTAAAAATAAGAAGCAGCATTTCAATGGAGCAGTAAGAAGGATGGTCCATGTTGCTGAAGATGGTGATAGACTGCCTTTTTTTTATCTGTCCCAATGCTCTGTGGTTTGGTTTCATCCTGGACTTGACACCAGACTGCTTTGGGTTGAATGTCCCCCCCAAACTTAATCCCCACTGTAACTGTTGAGGGTAGGAAATCCTATTACGGTCATTGAAAGGTGGGGCCTTGAAGAGGTGATTAGATTGTAGGACCACGATGTAGTGATTAAAAATGGTGGTCACGGGCATGGCTTGGAGGGCTTTATAAAGAGAGTGAATGAGGAACTTAGTCTCTGCTCTCTCTGCTCTGCCGTTTTTGCAGTGTGATACGCTGCCGTCACTGTCACCACCACCCAGGACTTCACCAGCTGTGCTCTCTGGACATTGGACTTCCCAGCCTCAGAAACTGTAAGCAATAATTTTTATTTTTTATAAATTACCCAGTTTGAAGTATTTTGTTATAAGCAAGAGAAATGAATGAACACACGTTACCTACCATGTTGGGTCCTGATGAAGCAACATGTCCTGGAATCAGTGTTCACCAGAAGGTGACGGCCCTGCTGGTCTCTATAATTCAGTTGGCTTTGTCACTCATGGTTGTGAGAGGCTGATTTTACCAAAGGAAGAGAGAGATCCAATGGTGCCCAACAAACGCTCAAAGGCTTGCTGGTATATCGACCATAAATTCAAAGGGGAGAGAGGATTCTATTTGCCAAAATTTTGTTTTCCTGAAACTTTATAGGATGTCATCTAGTTTATGATAATGCACAGTTATTGGAAAATCACGAGTGTAAACCACTTAGTCTCTATACTCCACTAAGTAGATTTCTTTTTGGGTCTCCTCATCCCCAATTATAGGCTTCCATGATGGGAACTTCTTAAATGGCCAGGAACAGTGCTATTCAAATCCCCTATCCCAAGCCTCATCTCTACACCCATCTTTTTCATATTTAATATTTAAAAACTTTATAAATTAAAACTCATTTCCAAAATCCATTTTGCTTGCCAATGAGTTCTCACAATTTCTTGTTGCAATTGTTTTAATATAGGTATCAATTAGATTCAAACTGCTTTCTGTTAAAGTGTCATGACAACTTTCTAAGAGAAAACATATTTATTACCGACTGCATATGCTACATAATGCACATGTTTAAGGTCTTCTGGGGCAGTCATTGTTGGACTTGTTTTACAGATTATAACGCTGAGCCTTAGGGAAGTTAAGTGTGCAGGTCATGGGGACTTGGGATTTGCACACCAATGTTTTTGACTAAAGCCCATGTTGCTTGTCACTCTAGCACTTGGAAAGTGCTTCAGCTGAGAAAGTTAAGAAGCGCTTCTCCTGTCTAAGGGTGCGGTGCGAGGGAAGAGTTGGACTGTCAGCAGTGCTGCTAAGGGTCAACACCGTTTCATGAGGTTATGTCACCTACGCGGTTAAGGTAGCACTTCCTGTAGGATGGGGAAGTTACAGCCACTGAGGTTATCGGAAAAAGGCCTGTTTCATTTAGAGGGGAAAAGATTGAGGCCGTTTCTGCAAAGAAAGAGGTCCTGGGGCAGAAGATGCAGAATTAAAAAAAGAGCAAGGGGCTGAGGTAAGAACGTTCAGAAATGGGAATTAGGAGAGGTCGGAAATGATCAATGCAACTTTGCTGCTACAGTGCTTGCCAAATCCAGTGAGGAAGGGGAGAAGAGAATGCTAGCATGGAGGAGAGGAAAGCAGCGTGCATCACTGCGAAGACACTGGGCAACGATCACACCTGTGCAGTTACATGTTTCACTTGAAATGCGTGTGTCAAGAGTGCTCCTGCTTCAGCTAAAGAATGAAGTTGGGGAAATAAAGAGGATGTGGTTTACTAAAGAAATGAGGACGTTCCTAATGGATATTTGGGAATTTTGCACAGTGTTGCTAAATTTTAAGCCCTACGATTTAATTATACTTATACGTGCATATATGTGTATGTGTGTGTGTGTGTGTGTGTGTATATATACACACATATACATAAACATATATGTCTCAATAGCCAAGATATGGAAGCGACCTAAGTGTCCATGGACAGCTGAATGGATAAAGACAATACTATTCACCCTTTAAAGAAGAAAGAAATCCTTTCTTTTGAGATAATGTGGGTGAACCTTGAGGACATGGTAAGTGAAAGAAATCAGGCACAGGAAGAGAAGCACTGCATGATCTTACTTACATGTGTAAGTGGAGTCTAAAAAAAGTCAAACTCATAGAAGCAGAGAGTAAAATGGTGGTTTCCAGAGGCTAGGGCGTGGGGGGGGGGAAGGAATGGGAGAAGTTGGTGAAAGGATACAAAGCTTCAGTTAGAGGAATAAGTTCTGCAGAGCTATTGCACAGCATGGTGACTATAGTTACTAATAAGGTATACTGGAAAATTCCTAAGAGATTACATCTCAAATATTCTCACCCCCCAAAAACAAAGTATGTGAAGTGATGAATATGTAATTAGCTTGATTTAATAATTTTGCAATGTATACAT
>NW_007737486.1:15768-21066 GCF_000696425.1 Galeopterus variegatus | reverse complement strand
AAAGTATGTGAAGTGATGAATATGTAATTAGCTTGATTTAATAATTTTGCAATGTATACATATATCAAAACATCAAGTTGTGCACTGTAAATATCTACAATTTTGTTTGCCAGTGACACCTTTAATAAATCTGGGGGGACAGTTGAGGTCTATCTGACGGTGGAGCAGAGAGCAGGAGTGGTAAAATAAGGTTAGAAGAGAAAAATTAAAATAGGCAGGTAGACTGGGGTTGTGGTTGAGGGCTAAGAAAGAAGACAGGAGGGGTGGAATTAATGAAGATAAGCCGGAGAAAGGAGGACAGATCCGAAGACAGAGGGGCAGAGTAAGACGGCTTTCTAAAGTCCACAGGGTCAGTGAAAAGCCAAAGAACATTGATAGGAAAAGAACTGAAGAAACCTGAGAACAATCTATCAGAAATGATGTAAATAGAAAATAAAGTTCAGATGGGCAGATGTGCACTGAACAAGCTCTTTACTTGTAAGAATGATGAGGTCAAATAATACTAGTGACATTAGGCCCATGAAGTCCAAGGACAGAGACTATGTGACTTTGAAGACAATAATGCCTCTATATCTTTCTGTCTAAATCATACCTGAAGAATGATGCATGTGCCAGAACGAGTTGGATTGAGTGAATTTCATTGGGGTTTTTCTGAGATTAATTTATATGTGCCTGCCATCCCTGGATGCATGGCTTCTCAGCCGTGATCTTTACATCACTTTTTGGAGCAGCATTATTTAGAATCACTCCTTGACCTTTCATCGACTTCAAGCTTATGTGTTCAACATGCTCTATGTAATTTTGATAAATTGTTTTGTAATTGTTCTGTCTTTTCACATCGCGTCTTTTGGAACATATTTTAAGTTCCTTGAGGTTAGGGATTTTGTCCTCTATTTATTTTGCATTTATAAGCTATGTTTTCCTTTCCAAGCATATTTCCTTCTTTCTTTTCTCCCCCAAAACATATACAGACATGTGTGAATTTGCATGCACACGCAAACATACATCGAGCCTTATCTATAAAAAAAATTATCTAAAGATCTATTAAGACTTGATTATTGACCAAAGACTTTAGGAAAATTAATTGGCAGCTTTTCTTTGCATTAAATACACTTAACATTTCACTTTTAAAAATTTATAGATAAATGAAACTTTTGAACTATTGGGTGAAAAGTTACATTTTTAAATTGATTATTTTCTCTGCATTTGAAAGGAGCACTGTGTTGGAAGTTAGCACATATGGGTTTTAATTTTGATTATGGTTTCCCTGTGTGACATTGTCAATTTATGTAATCTCCTTTGAGGTCAGTTTTCTCACCTATAGAATGTGAGGTTCTCTTAGATCATCTCTGAGATTCTTCCAATTCATTAGTCTGTCATAAAAATAGCTTGTTTTTATTTTTTTAATTAAAATATTTACAGCTTTATTAGTTATAATTAATAAATAAAAATGTATATATTCATGGTGTACAATGTGAGGTTTTGAGATATGTGAAAATAGCTTGTTTTTGAAAGAAAGTAATAGAGAATAGATACATAACAGATCAAAAAAAGGCAACTGAATGCTAATGGTAGACTAGGGTTTGGGAAATGAAACAGGAGAAAATGAAACACTGTGATCACTTTTCAGCTCTCCATCTTCAGTCAGTTCTCAAGGGCTTTGTGAATTTATTTTCTGTCCTTACTCCTATTTTTTGGTTCTTACATTCAGTGAACTAATAATACAATTCCTGAAACCGTCCAGTCTTCTCCTTAAACATTTTTTCTTTCTTTCTTTTTTTTTCTTCTTCAAATTAACAGATAACATTGTAGGTATTTACCATGTACAGCATGATGTTTTGAAGCATAAGTACATTGTGGAGTGGTTAAATATAGCTAATTAACATATTCATCACCTCACATGCATTATCATTTTTACGGTGAGAACATTTAACACTCACTCTCAGTATGTTTTAAGAATGCAATATGTCCTTATCAGTCACCACGCTTTACAATAGATCTGTTGAACTTAAACCTTCCACCTAGCTGTAATTCTGTGTTCTTTGACCAACAACTCCCCAGCCGCGCATCTTAAAACTTCCACCTCGCAGCTGGATTCACCACGCAGGGGCTGATCTCCTCTCTGAGCATCGCGACTTTCTCGTCATGACTCTGTATTCACACCTTTCTCTTACGCTGTTCACTGATGCTGGCGTGGGCACTGGTAAATACGGGCCTGTCCTCTTTCTGTATCAATCTGGTTATATCACTCTCTTGCTTAAAATGCAACTTCCATTCATAAGAAAGTAATCAAACTCCTGGGAACAGTCCCTGCTTACATTTAGAAACTCGTACTGAGTTTTCATCCTCACAGTGTGTGCCCCAGCTGCAGGTCTGTCTTACGCTGGCCGCAGACGCGCCATCTCTCCCCCTGGCACGCTCTTGCTGTGCTCTTCATGTGGGTCAGTTCTACTCGTTTTCTTAGATGAGACATCACTTCCTCCAGATGTTGTTCCAGAGTCTCCAAAACTCATTCCAGAGCACCTATACTCACCTAGACTCACCTATGGGACTATTCTTCACATTATAACTTCTCTTTCTTTGCATCACTCTTTTATTGCAAGTTCCTTGAGGGCAAAAAGTGGGGTTTTTTTTCTCTATCTTATGTGCAGTGGCCAGCACAGTGCCTGGATAGAATAAATACTTATTAAATACCTACTGAATTAATTAGTCCTTTCCTGACTTAATGCTATGATTACTTGATTTTCTGCAAAGGTTTTTTTTCTTTTTTTTTTCCATTAAAAACTTTTTAGAGAAAGAGAAGATACTGGGAACAGTAGTTGAAATTGATCATAGAAAAATATGTTTTTGGCTCTGTAAAGTGGTAGTTAAGAGTGGCAGGAATACAAACGTTGGATTCATTGGAAATGAAGACAGTTCTAAATATAGTTTAAACAAGATAAAAGAAGAAAAATTATTTTCTCAGATTGATGTCAAAGGTTTTTATTCTTTTTTTTTTTCCATTAAAAACTTTTTAGAGAAAGAGAAGATACTGGGAACAGTAGTTGAAATTGATCATAGAAAAATATGTTTTTGGCTCTGTAAAGTGGTAGTTAAGAGTGGCAGGAATACAAACGTTGGATTCATTGGAAATGAAGACAGTTCTAAATATAGTTTAAACAAGATAAAAGAAGAAAAATTATTTTCTCAGATTGATGTGATTGCAAGACCACTAACCCAAAATAAAAACACAAACCCAAAGACAGAAATTTATACACTTTCGGTTATTTATCAACACTTAATCAGTGTTGAGGAAGGGGCTGGGAGAGCCTTTGGAATAGCGAGATCTGCTTAGGATCTTGGCCATGTGACCTAGAAATGACACTGGATTTCATATTGGTCTTAGTTTCCATGTCTGTGTAATGGAGATGCACTGCTAGGGCTAGGGCTTACAGACCCTTCAAGCCCATTGTACAGACTGGGTCACAAACCCTTCGCACTCAGGTCCATGAGCTACATGAAAGGACAAGATGCTGGGAGCCGTAGGGAAAAAATTAACAGGCTCTATTCAGAACTAAGAGCAGCTGCCCTAGTGGCCTCCTGGAGCATCCCGAGAAGCATTGTGTAGCAGAGCCATTAGCCCTTTATACTTAGGTCCATAACCCAGGTGACCTGGGTGCCCATACGTGATTACATTAGACAGTAACCAAGGAACACCTGGGTGCACGTGGATATTTACAGCAAATGCTCAGTGAGATTCTGAACATCTGAGGGGCCCAGACCATTTTCCTATATTTTCCCTACAGGAGAGATTTAAAAGTTGTCTGCTCTAAAGCTGAGTGGTAAATATGAAAAGAGAAAATGCACGTGCAAAATCCACACCGTAGAAGAACCTCGGTCCCTAGTGGTAACTGTCCTTGCTGCTGTTACTACTTTACCACCAAGTGTTTCTTAAAAGACTGCTCACCGCTAGGAAACGGGAGTGGACACTGAGAAGAGGGAATGAGAGACAGGTGTAAGAAAGACAGACACCTGTTTACTTCCTTCTTTACGTGAGTCCATTCTGAGGAATAAAGAAAACAAGTCTGTTTGCAAAGGAAAAATCGTCAATGAATAAAGGATAGGTTTTTCTGTAAAAATTTTTTGTAAACTACATTTTTAAAAAAGAATGCTGTATTCGTGTATCTCCACTGGGGAAGGGTTTTTTATTTTTTAATTTTTTTCTTCTTTTCTTTTTTTCCAGTCAAGTCCTGGGAAAATGAAAGAATGTCTGTGGATCTCTCTGTGCTTCCTGGGAGAAATAGCTTGTAAATGCTTTGAAAGAGGTGTTTTTTCTTCTTTTTAATTTTCTCTTTTTAAGAAGGTGAGAAAATAAATTTTGAAACGTATTTTTTTCCCTACTGAAAATGTCTTGGAGATGTCAGTGAGGGTGAAATTGAAGAAATTCAAGAAGTTAGTTTATTGGTGATACTGTTAGCAGAATATTCACTGTGATGTGGACAAGTTCACAGCTATTAGCTTAACAAGTGCTGGGTTCAAGAAGGGAGTAAGTGTTACAGGTGAAAGAAGTTACTGAAAAGGTAAGGTGCGGTCTTTGCTCAGAAAAAGGAAACTCATTGTTGTAGTTGGAGAAAGAATGTGAAACAACACGACCAGTTACCGATTCACTGTAGAGAGAAGCTGTGAATGATTACTTCTCGTATGTTTGAGAGTCATTCGGAAACCTTTTGTGTTATTGAAGAAATTCTAAGAAAGAGTGGATGGCAATTAAGGCTTTAAATGATAGTCTCATTGAACTTGAGCTAAATTATTATGGTACTATTTTCAAAAGTGTATTAATGGGTTTCTAAGAAGGATAATAATAGGTTTCCAAAGCAAAACAAGCAAACTAACAAAAAACAACTCTTTTTGGAGGAAATTCATTTTGCAAATGCTAGGTCATGCAAAGTTCAATGGGCATCGGATGAACACCTCGGAACTGTCCACATACAAAGGTGGGCTCGGTATGCAGAGATTCCCAACAGTTTTATTATCTGGACTGTTTTTATGGTGCATGTGTTCTGTGGCACACTATTGTTCAGTGGAACATAGTTTGGAAAATGGTGATAAGATAAAGAATTTGACATTACGTAGGTGCCTCTGAATCTGTACCAACAAAGACAGTAACATAAATCCTATCAATTAAAAAAAAAAGTCCAAGGCATATTCTGGAACCTCAGTGTTTGAGAAAAATAAAAGAAGAGAAAGAAACTGATTATCTCTAAATGAATTCTAAATTTATTAAAATCTGCCTACTTCTCTCCACCCCCTTCACCTCTT
>NW_007737486.1:13301-15320 GCF_000696425.1 Galeopterus variegatus | reverse complement strand
CTATTGTTCAGTGGAACATAGTTTGGAAAATGGTGATAAGATAAAGAATTCGACATTACGTAGGTGCCTCTGAATCTGTACCAACAAAGACAGTAACATAAATCCTATCAATTAAAAAAAAAAGTCCAAGGCATATTCTGGAACCTCAGTGTTTGAGAAAAATAAAAGAAGAGAAAGAAACTGATTATCTCTAAATGAATTCTAAATTTATTAAAATCTGCCTACTTCTCTCCACCCCCTTCACCTCTTCACTGGGACGAGCACGTTCATCTGTCACCTGGATTTCTGCAGCATTCTTTAACTGCTCTCCTGGTGAAGGTTTTGAGTTCTCTCCAATTTGTTCCCTGCACTGCAGCCTGAGTTCTCAAAAAGCAACCATTTAAGTTAACTTCTGGATGAAGTCCCCGTTGCCTGCCATCCAGAGTCTGTCATATGACCAGCAAACCTCCGGTGGCCTGGACCCATGCCACCTCCCACATTTCTGTCCACCTTGTGCTGTGTTGAGCTGCAGCGACCTCTCACCAACTTGACGTCCCCACTGTATCCCTCACCACAAGGCTCCTAAACAAGCTGTCCACTCCCGCCTCCCTCCAGCCCTCTGTCCTCCCACCTATGCCCAGTTTCACTCAGGTAATTTCTTCTCATGATACAGATTGTACCTCAAAAGTAATTTCTTCAAAGAGGTCTTCACTGATCTGCCTGCTTGGGTTAAATACTTCTACTGTACGTGTTCACGACACCTGTTTGATTTTAGTACTTAAAACTGTAGTAATTCTGTTTCTATTTTTGTAATTGTTTGATACTATCTGCTTCCTCCCAGACAGTAGGCTATGTAAGATCAGACCTTATATGTCTTTGTTTCTTGTTATATGCCTTGTACCTAGCTCACCACTTAGGAGTATTTAACACATATTTTGTTTATCGTTTGGTTTTTTGTAAAGGTTTCTAATGAATCACCTTAAATGGTGGCTGGAAGGAGCCCATTCAAAACCATATACAGGCTACCTAAACATGCCCAGAAGCCCTGCAAAGATGGAAACCCTCAATCCAGTTATATTCTATTCTGTACATAATATACGTGTTGTGTAGTGCATTATAATTGTCTGAGCATAGCTGCGTGAGCGCGTGCCCAAGAACACACGTACACACACATGCAGGACCCTCACTTGTTCCCACTTGTGCCTTGGTAACTTGTAAGTCTGACTGTCGTGATGGTAAGGCTGATGTGATCTTCCCTCTTGAAGGGGAGCAAAGCACCCTGCAGCATCTTGGGACCATCCCTGGACCTAATGGTCTAGAGTGTCCTCTCCGCAGATCCACACACCCGTGCGGCCCTGGCTTGTCCTTTCCCTGGAACAGCCTCCCTGGGAGAGGTTCTCTGCAATTGCCTACTTGGCATCGCTGCTGCCTTTTTATGACTTTTATCACTCCCTCTTCCTGCCAGTTTATTACTCTGTCTTTCCCTGATATAAAGCAAGTCGTTCCCTGCATTTTACGAGTCTCAAGCATGGATTTTTTGCTCATAATTAATTTGAGCCCAGGCCTAGCTCAATGCTAAAGTGACGGTATCCTTGAAGAGGGAAGGAGCCACTTTCCTTTCAGGTGGACTTAGGGAAAGGATGATTGAGGATAATCTTCCAAACTGTCTTGCAGCATGTATGCACTGACTTTACGTTATCCAGAGGAGCATTGCAAGGACGGGCAGGTGCACCGTCCTTGTGGTTCCCATTACTTCAGACTCTGCGTCACCCTGTAGCTCCTGCAGACCACCTGAAAAGACCTGTCATCTGTGCCTGTGCTCTTCAAGCATGGCACTCAGTCTGTCATTTTTTTCTGAAGTTACTACCAAGTGAGAACAAATATTTATCATCTATTTTCTTTAGACACTGAGGAAAATAAAAACCTTTTTTTCCCTTTCTTCTCCCCCCCCCCCCCCCCCCCCCCCCCCCCCCCCCCCCCCCCCCCCCCCCCCCCCCCCCCCCCCCCCCCCCCCCCCCCCCCCCCCCCCCCCCCCCCCCC
>NW_007737486.1:9340-12377 GCF_000696425.1 Galeopterus variegatus | reverse complement strand
AAAAAATTTTTTTCACCTTTTTTTTTTAGACCCGGGGGAAAAAAAAACCCTTTTTTCCCCTTTTTCCCCCCCCCCCCCCCCGCCCCGAGGTTGTCTAGAACTTGTACTGCAGTTAACTTCAGGGGCTGCCCTCTCTTCCTTCCCAGGACCTGCCCTTCATGCTGCACGTTTATGTCTTGAACTGGAAGATGAGTCTCATACAATTAGTTTTGTTAATTTGAAACGTTTCCTACAAATGAATGAAATAAATATGTACTGGGAACATGAAGTAGGTGCTCAAGAATATTAAGGATATTTGTTGAGTAAATAGATTGGTTTTAAGCATATGGCATAGATTTCAAGCCTAATACTCTCTGTGTCCTAAAGAAAAATCTCTCTTAAATTCAGTTCCTCAGAAGAGGAAAAGTCCTCTTCTGGTATGATTTTGTATTTTACGGGCAGAGCACAATTACTCAAGTTCTGTGACTCCATAAACTCGTTTTTGCTAAGCAACAAATTATCCTGAAACTTAGTGGTTAGAACAGTCAACACTGATCAATTCTCATGATTCTGTGGATAAGCCAGGCCGTGGTTCTGTTCTTGACAGGGTCGGCCACGACTGGTGGTCCAGGAAGGCCTCGCTCATGTCCGGTCGTGGGTGAGGGTGCATCTGGTGAGGGCCTTCTTCTGGGTGGGATCTCTCTACAGGGTCCTGTGGTGACCAGGTTGTCACATGGCGATAATAGAAAGAGCAAGAAAATTAACCTTCTCACTCGCTCTCCTTACACAGCCATCAGAACCACACCCATGACAACCCATTAAACCGTGAACCTGTTACTCCGTGAATGAATGGATCAATCCATTCATGAGGGCACAGCCTTCAATATCCAATCCCTTCTCAAGGGCCCCACCTTTCAAATACTGTAATCAGATTCCCCACCCCCTTAACACTGTTACAACAGGGATAAAATTTCCATCATATGAACTTTTTGGTCACACATTCGACTTATAGCACACAGAATCTCAGTCCCTTGCTATTGATAAATTATTTCTTCTTAAAACCTAGATCTTGGCATTAAAAGATGTCTTAATGTGTTGGAGATACAGTGGGGAATGGCAGCATTTATGCCCTCAGAGTTCCCATAGTCCATGAGAAAAGGCAGGCAGATGCTTAGACTAAAATACAATCTGGCAACTACCAGGATAAGGGTTCTAGAAGGTACGGTCGAAGGACAGATAAGGAGTATTTAATCCAGAGGGTGGAGTAGGGGAGAGGTCAAGAAAACTTAAAGACAATTCTCAAAAGAGATACAGAGTGAGGTAAAGACNCCAGCTGCTCTGGGGATGTGTGGGTCGCCGGCAGGTTGGAACACTTCTGCTCCACAAAGTCCCCCATCTGCTGCACTTTTCAAACCTCTGTGTTTCATGTTGTTCTTGTCCCATGGTTGGTTCTTGTCCCATTGTCCAGAACAAGTCACAGGAGCATGGGAGGGGACTACACAAGAGCAAGGACCAGGGAGGTAATTACAGCAGATGTTTTGCAAACAATCCACCACAGTGACATATGGTGAAGCAGTGAAACAAAACAAAAAGAAATATGATTCATAGTTATGCAACTCACATCCATTTTATGGCTAAATGACCTACTTTGCAGGAATGTTTCTTCTCCACCCCCTACCCGCCCCCCCCAAGGATGCAGTTTAAACCACAATATAAAAAGGTCCATTTAGTAATGAAGTTATGGCACAATTACTATATGTAAAAACATTCTTTATGGGATGATACTAATGCCAGGATACTGGAAGTATAGCAGGAAGCAGAAATGATTTATACTGTACTTGTACAAACACAGTGCGTTAGTCCGTTTTCTGTCACTTATTACAAAGTACCTGAAACTAGGTAATTTAAAAGGAAATTAAATCTATTTNGTCGAAGGACAGATAAGGAGTATTTAATCCAGAGGGTGGAGTAGGGGAGAGGTCAAGAAAACTTAAAGACAATTCTCAAAAGAGATACAGAGTGAGGTAAAAACAATGTAGGAGCTTTCTGGAAGGAGAGGATCCAGAGGAAAGAGGAGTCAGCTCAGTGAGGTCAAGGTCAGCAGGCAGGTGGGCACAGCTGGAGCAGGGGCTGCTGATGTAGGAATGCACCATCCCAGGCAGCAGAAGCAGGAAGGTGTGCCCAGAGGGGCAGGTGGTACCCTGCTTTGCTTCTTTTAGTTATTTATTCCACAAATAACTACTGGATGCCTAATGTTTGAGAGGAAATGTGCTGAGTGATTGGAACACAGCAGTAATAGAGCAAATGAGAGTCTTGAAGACTCCGGAAGCTGAATCTGATTCAGTTGTGGTGGAGAGAGAATAGCCCCTACCAACACCCAGGAACAACCATGACTCCGCATGTAACGTGAGCTATGAAGGGGGTGTTGGCTGCATCCTCGGGGATCGACGAGAGGATTTTTGAAACAGAAAAGACTGATCAGATTTTAGTTTGAGAAGAAAAAGTGGTGTCATGGTGCCCACGGGAGGAGAGAATTGCAAGGAAAAGCAGATGGCACTCCTGTATGAGAAAAGGGTTAAAATATACACTGTATTTACACCTAAGCAGTTGTATGGCCGATGACTGCTTAGTGGTGTATATACGACTTATACATCGTATCTTACAGACATTTTAACACCTAATATCTGTTATCATCTAGAGCAGATTAGGTAGAAGATGAAAACAGAAACCAGATTGTGACATGCTGATATAAGCACCCACAGAGTGCTTTGGAAATCAGAAAATGACCAATTAATTCTACCAGAAGACATGGGGGAGACTTTACAGAACATGTAACCAAAGGCTAGAAGCATAAAGGAGCCTGGCATTTTACAATATAATGAGAAATAGAACACAGACATGGTTGATGGCTTATTAGTTCAGTTGCAAGTGACAGAGTTCAAAAGTCCAAATAAGTTATAAAAGGTAACATGATTCAGCTCAATTATCAGAAATGGTCATATCTCCAGCTTCACATATGTCATTGAGAATCTGTCTCTCCATGTCGTGGATCTACTTA
>NW_007737486.1:6735-8329 GCF_000696425.1 Galeopterus variegatus | reverse complement strand
CGGGAACCGGTCTGTATGTGGGATCTGAACCCTCAGCGGGAGCGCCGCCATGCTCCCAAGCAATGCACTGTAGCAGTGCGCCACCGGGCCGGCCCTACAATGCATCTTTAATTGTCCCTCACCATTGGTATACAACCAAGTGCAAGCTCGTGTCTTTTTTTTTGCTTTTAACTTTTTTAATAGTAATTTTGACATTTCTGTTTTTTCAAGAGAGGAGGGTATGTCATCTTGATTTTCTAGCACTTAAATACATGACAGTTATTATGGAAGACAAAATTCTAAGAAAGAACATAAAAATTAAGCCTGAAATAAGCTGTTGGGTTAGAAGGACTTTAGAGAAGCAAAATTGTACAGTAGAAGAAAACCCATTAAATGAAAATGAGACTTACTTGCTTTCGAAGGTGATTCTGTTTCCATATTTAGCATGGCAATTGATAGATTATCTGCCCATTTTTGGAAGTTTTAGTAGATTGGTGACCAATCTCCCTGTGGGATACACTGCTTTAGGTGTTAAACGCTCTTTCCTGAGACTTCAGTCTAAAATGAGGTTTGAACACAAAGCATTTATTCTGCTGCGGCTGAGCCTGGGTTCTTTATGGTGCTAATTACAATGTAGAGAGGGAGAAACAGTCTTCATAATGACACAGAGGCAGTGGGTGAGTCCTGCAAAAATCTCAAGCCCTGCGTTAAAACCCTAATTCTGGTACTAACCAGGTATGACTCCAAGAAACTCACTTCGCTGCTTTGCGATACAGACTTGTAAAATAAAAGGGTTGTATTTGATCATTGCCAAAGTCTACTGCAGCAATAACAGCATATGAAGTTGAGAAATTTTGTACCAAGATTGCAAAAATATTTGGGTGCTTCTTTTGTTGGGGAAGTGTGCTTTTTTACTCTTTTTAAGGGGGAATCTTGAAGTCCTACTAGGACTTATTAGGATGTAAATTTAATCCATAGGATCACAGGATTCAAAAATGAAGTCCAATATTAGCCAAAATGAACACTAGGAAAATTCCAGGGAAGAAAAATGAACTAATCTGTCATCATTAGAACAATTACTTCATTGCTGACCTATTGTTAGGGCTGAGCCAGATGAGATGCTTCTGAAGACTTTATGTGTGTAAGCTCAGTGCTGATACAAACCCCCGTCCTCGAATATTGTATCTGTGAGTAGTTGTGCACACCCATGCATGCATGTGTGTGTGTGCATGCGTGTGTACTTCCCCCATTTTGGTCATGTGGTCTCCTGTTTCCTGTTCCACTCACTCTCTCCTCTCTAGGTTAGGAGGCTCCAACTTTCTCATGGGATTGCTTGTCTCTACTGAACACGGAATTTTTCCTGCTCCAAGCAATATGTGTGGTGGGGGGAGGGGGGAGAGGTCTGTAACTGTCCCCTCTGAAAGTAAGTCCACCTGCTCTTACCCTGAGCCACATCTTCCACCAGCTTTATTAATAATGAAGGAAATATTCTGACCTCAATCTGTCTTTATTGCTATATTTATCAAAGGATTCTCCAATGCAGTGAACAAAGTGTTATGTATTGACACCCCCAGACCCCAAGATGTGGGAAGTTTTTTTTTTTTTTTTTTTTTTT
>NW_007737486.1:2447-5735 GCF_000696425.1 Galeopterus variegatus | reverse complement strand
TGTGTGTGTGTGTGTGTGTGTGTGAGAGAGAGAGAGAGAGAGAGAGAGAGAGGAGAGAGAGGCAGAGGGAGGGAGGGATGGAGGGACGGAGGGACGGAGGGACGGAGGGAGGGAGAGAAAGAGAGAGAGATGGTAGAAGTGACCTAGTATTAGGAAAATAGGGATGATCCAAATGCCATCTGTGCTTGCCTTGAAAGAGAACTTACTTGTGAAGCAGGTCACATTTGTCCTTGGGACCCCAGTCTCTTCATTGGGCTTCTGTCCCTGGACTCACGACTGCCTGATGTCCCCACCACCCATCTTTTCTTTCTCTTTTCTTTCATCTTTTCTGTCTCCTTTTCTTTCTCTCTTTCCTGTCTGTGTGAACCACTCAGCTTAGATTATCTATGAGTCTTCCCATAAAATTTTCTGTCCAATTGTGAAGTTAGATTACCCTGTGGGTCCTGACTTCCCTGTTTGAAAGCATTTCGGGTACTTGCATTCTCTGCTGCTTTAGTTAGAAATTGTGTTCATTTGCAAATAATAAAAAACCCAACAAGAGTAGCAAGAAAAGATGAGTTAAAAAAACCCCAACAATTTCTTACTGACATCTCAGGAAGCCTGGAGGTTGCCGTCCAGGGTTGGAATGGTGGCTTCGGAGCACTACCAAGAGCCAGGCACCTTTTACCTTTTCCTCCAGACACCCACAAAATGTGGTTAACTTCCCGAATCCCCCCACTCCCAGCAACTTCCACTTAGATCTCAAGGGCTAGAACTGTGTGTGGTGAGTGGCAGAGGATTCTGGGAAATGCAGCTCTCTTGCTAAGAAGAATGCGGGTGGGTAGATGTGGAGCTGGCACCTAATGGTAGCTGCCAGCAATTTAGAAGAGATTTAGACGGGATTTAAGATAAAGTCACGACTTACTTTTTGTTTCTGACCCCTCTGTACCATCCTGCTGTTATTACTGCACGTTGAATGCTTCTCATCTGGAAATGCAGCCATTTTTTAACCCTCCAATAGTTGCTTCACCTGTGCCAAAGACTATTTCTAACCAGTTAATATAGTCCTCATATGTAATGAATAACCTATTCTGATATTTGTAGGATCTGGTAAACTTTCCATTTGGGTCTTGACAGCTCCTAGTGAGTAGTGGTTTTATGACTTGGTATCCAGCAGTTGATTGATCCTGTGAACACCTTGGGCTTGGGGATTATAGAAGGATCCAGCATGTGCATAAATTAGTGCTTCCTGCACGATGGAAAATCAGTGCCTGACTGTGAACAGTACATTACTGATCACCCAGGGAAGGTGTAAAGACTTCCAAATACACGTTTTTGTTCTCCTATGGTTATATACCACGTTCCCATACCATTTTAGAGCTCAGGTAGGTGTTTTAATATATGGAATGGATATTTTTAACCTAGCCAAGTTTGTGTGAAGAAGCTTCATTAATAGTGAGTTAGATAATTGAAGCTTCCAATTTAATAATCTGTACAATTTTATAAAATGCAATTTGTAAAATATGTACTGCAATAATTTCCAGTCAATGCTCTGCATTTAATAATGTTGACAACTTCATCAGAAATTCTCATAATATTAATACTTTCAGACTATTGAGGCTAGGATTACACTAAGGACCCAGCACTTCGGTGACTTTATTTTGTCAGCTAGTTCAGATCTACTTTCCTTCTTGAGAACAGAACCAGAAGACTTTCTAGCTTGTTTATGAGCCAGGGCAGATAAAAAGAGATAGGAAGAACCAAGAGTAAAACAATCAATATACCAAACTAATGAGGACTGGTGGGATACAAAGGATACATCAGAGGAAAGGACATGTCATTGTCATCATTTGTATGTTCAAAAGAAACTTAGAGTTATTTAAACCTTCGTATTAGTTGGCGTTTTTCTTACAAAATACCAAACTTGGATAGTATTGTATTCCCTAAATTTATCCCCACCATTTATCTATATTGTTGAAAAGTTTGAAAGAGCATTTATTAGTCCATTTTTGAACTTGGCGAGTGAAGGGGAAAAGTTCAAGTGACAGGAATTAAAGAGCACATTGATGAAGCCAGAACAAAATCTCAGGTCCCACAGATCCCAATTTCTTGCCAATATGAGCCTTTAAATTTTGCTTCTGTCTGTATCATATCCAAGTTTTATTGAGCTGGTGCATTTCACTTTCCTTGATGTACTCACTGCACTGAAACAATCTAGCTCAGGAATGTTTTACTATTTCTTCTAATTATGAATCGATAGACTTTAATCTTCAGTTGTCAGTCAGTGTGTTTCTACTCTAATAATCTCAGCATTTTCCTCCGTTTCAAACTCTCTACTACATTTCTTCAGTTTATGAAAATCCTTATCGCCTCACCTCTCCTCTTCTCAGCCCCGGCCCCACTCATCAGAACACGGTTACGACAGGCCCTGAAGGCTTTAGGGAGATTTGCACTACACATCTTTTAATGCCTCTTGACTTAGGGTGGCAATCAAACCCATAAAAATACCTCTTTATCCCTTTCTTGGTTCTGTCTTATCATCGTGGTCAACCAGAAAGCAAGTGTTCAGAAGCCGGAGGTCTTCGTGCAGCCTGGGACCGGCCAGTGGACCCACGCAGGCTCAGAGAGTATAATCTGTTGGAGCACAGATTATAATCTGGGCGAGGTCAGGCCGAGTGTTGAGGGGACAAAGCTCTCTCTATTCATTGCTAGACAGGGCAGGCAGCCAGCCGGACAGCCACCATGGGGTGACGAGGTCGTGCGGTGGGTTCCTAATATATTCCTTCTAAGCAGACGACTTTGGGGCATCGCTATTTTCACTCTGCCATTTAGATTCTTTGATTTTATTTTTTAATCCCCAGCAGAGTTTCCATTGTTCAAGTCTTACGTACTTAAACACTTGTTTCAGAACCCACACTCATCATCCAGGCTAGCGACTAGGTTTCAATATTTGTCTACAGTTCCTTTTAGGTTTTTGAGTTAAATCTCCATACAGTGAAATGAACAGAGTTTAAGCATACAATTAGGTGAGTTTTGACAAACGTATACACCCTTGTAACCAACACCCTCATCAAGGTATCAAATATTTCCTTTATTCCAGAAAGTTCCTTTGTGGCTCTTTCCCTTCAATTCCTCCACGAGGCAACCAGTGCTCTGAATTTCCCACATGCCTTAACTTTCGCTGTCCAAGAACTTCATAGAAATAGAATCCTACCATACAGACTTCTCAGCGTTCAGCTTCTTATTCTACACAGCGCTTTTTTTTTTTTTTTTTTTTTTTTCCGTGTCCGGCAACGGATCGCACCACTC
>NW_007737486.1:0-1685 GCF_000696425.1 Galeopterus variegatus | reverse complement strand
ATCTTTCTAGTGGAAATACATTTTTACTTTTATTGTTTTCCTTTACTGGCTAGAATCTTCAGAGCACTGTCGAGTAGAAATAGAGCAGACATTCTTTCCTTGTTCCTGATCTTAGGAAAAGTGCATTACATTTTTTTTCCCATTAAGTGTAATGTTAACTGCATTTTTAAAAAGTATGTTTGTTGATTTGAGGAAGTTTCTTTTTATTCTTTCTTTGTCAAGAGTTTTAACTATAAATAAGTGTTAGATATTGTTAATGTTTTCTTCATCTTAATTGATAAAACTATATAATCTTATTCTGTTAATATGGTGAATTACTTTGATATTTAATTATTCCATCAACCTTGCATTCAGGTAGAGAAAACCCTTGGTCATGGTGTATTTTACTTTTTATATAATTTATTTGTTCATATTTATTAAGTTTTTTGTTTGTTCTTTTTTGGTCAATGTCTATGAGGGATATTATTATTCTATAATTTTAATTTTTTATTATGTCTTTATCTGTTTGGTTTTGGTTAATGATGGCCTTTAAAATAGATTGACATGTATTTTCTTCTCTAACTTCTGATTGTTGTTAGTCTTTATTTTTTAGTATTTGGACTAATTTATTAGCAAAACCATCTAAGCCTGGAATTTTCATTGTGGAAAGGTTCTTGTTAATAAATTTAATTATTTTAATAGATAAAAGACCATTCAGATTTTTTATTCCATCTTCAGTCAATTTTGGAAGGTTGCATTTTTCAGGAAATTTGACTGCTTCACTATATTTTTAAGTTTATTGGCAAAAAGCCATTTCATTCCTTAATATACCTTTTAATGCTTTTAGGGTCTGCAGTGATATCTAAATTTTCATTATGATATCAGTAATTTGTAGTTTGTTTTTGTTCAATAATTTTTACCTTTTAGCTCTCAAGTTTTGTGACTTTTTATTTTTTCCAATTGTTAGCCTCTTTTTTTTTTTCATCTCATCGTTTCTGATTTTTTTGTAGTTTCTTTCTTACTACTGAGTTTGGCTTTAATATGTGCATCTTTTTCTAGCTTCTTAAAGTGGAAGATAAGATTCTTGATTCTAAACTTTGCTTTTGTTTTTGGATATAAATATTTAGAGCTTTGAGTTTCCTTCAAAACATTGCTTTTGAGGCATTTTATGACGTGTTGTACTTTTCATTATTGTTTAATACAAAATATTTTAAATTTACATTGTGATTTCTTCATTGATCCATGAATAATTTAGAAATATATTGCTTTATTTCCAAATGTTTAGTGATTTTCTAGATATTTTCTGTTATGTAATGTAANGGTCTGCATGTGGGATCCGAACCCTCGGGCGGGAGCACCACCGCGCTTCCCAAGCGGCGCACCTATCCAGTGCACCACCGGGCTGGCCCTACACAGTGCTTTGAAATGCATTTATGTACTTGAGTAGTTTGCTTCACTTCATAGAGCTGTTGTTTCATCCAACCTGCTGTTGATGGACACCTGGATGGTGCCCACATTTTAGGAATAATAAGTGAAGCTGCTATGGACATTCTTATTTTTATCTTTCTAGTGGAAATACATTTTTACTTTTATTGTTTTCCTTTACTGGCTAGAATCTTCACAGCACTGTCGAGTAGAAATAGTCAGAGCAGACATTCTTTCCTTGTTCCTGATCTTAGGAAAAGTGCATTACATTTTTTTTCCCA
>NW_007737485.1:93499-94213 GCF_000696425.1 Galeopterus variegatus | reverse complement strand
GGGGTGTGCACATTTGCTATGGTGTGGTGTGCACGTGTGCTGTGGTGTGGTGTGGTGTGTGCGGTGTGGTGTGTGTGGTGTGCACGTGTGCTGTGTTGTGGTGTGTGTGGTGTGGTGTGTGTGGTGTGCAGGTGTGGTGTGGTGTGTAGGCATGGTGTGCACGTGTGCTGTGGTGTGGTGTGTGTGGTGTGTATGGGGTGTGTGGTGTGCAGGCCTGGTGTGGTGTGTGTGGCATGCACGGCATGCACATGTGCTATGGTGTGGTGTGTGTGGCGTGCACACGTGCTGTGGTGTGTATGGTGTGTGTGGCATGCATGTGTGGTGTGGTGTGGCGTGTGTGGTNCTGTGCGTGGTGTGCACGTGTGCTGTTGTGGGTGTGTGGTGTATGTGGTGTGCGTGGTGTGTATGGTATATGTGGTGTGCAGGCCTGGTGTGGTGTGTGTGGTGTGCACGTGCGCTGTGGTGGAGTGTCTAGGCATGGTGTGCTGTGTGTGGTGTGCACATGTGCTGTTGTGGGTGTGTGGTGTATGTGGTGTGCGTGGTGTGGTGTGTGGGGTGTGCACATTTGCTATGGTGTGGTGTGCACGTGTGCTGTGGTGTGGTGTGGTGTGGTGTGTGTGGTGTGCATGTGTGCTGTGTTGTGGTGTGTGTGGTGTGGTGTGTGTGGTGTGTGTGGTGTGCAGGTGTGCTGTGGTGTGGTGTGTAGGCATGGTG
>NW_007737485.1:90861-91810 GCF_000696425.1 Galeopterus variegatus | reverse complement strand
CTTGATCACCCTGGAAGCCCTTGCTTGGACAGGTGGCTTCCCACCACCTTTAGAGGCCTGGTGGCCGCACTGCTTTCTGCTGCAGAGGGATCCACTCCATTGACGACCAGCGCGACGTTATTTTTTCTTAGTTTGGTTCAGAGGTACAAGTTTCTCTTCCACTAGCACCCTGAGTTTTCCACGGGAAGTCTCTCCTTTCCACGGGGGTCCACAGGGAGGTGTCTGCCAGTAATACTGAGTGCGTGAGGCCGGCCCCGAGGCCACCAGCTGCTGGGAGCAGTCACTTAGACACGGCTCGACCCCTGGGCTCTGAGGAGGCTGGCTCCGAGGTCGGGCCCATTCTATGTCCCTTCGAGGTTGGTAACTGAGCGGGGACAGACCCAAGAAACCAGATGAGGAAGAAAGCACAGTATCAGCTCCAGTCCTCAAAACACAGGGCTCTGTGTAGACCTCTGTTTCCTCTCCAGAAGGGAGATCTTGGGAGGAATCCATCTGCTGGGCAGACCCTGACCCCCAACACCCAGGCTCCTGCATGGAGGGTCTCCAACAGCTCCCATGCCTGCTCTGCTCAGGGCCCAGGTGGGCTCATTTCCCACCTGGAGCAGACAGGGTGGGAGCAGAGGCTCAGGCAGGTCTGCTGACCCTCCCTTCCTGTCACCCATGATGCAAGCCAGGTCTTCTGGGTGGGCGCCCTGCAGGGGGTTCTCTTCAGGATGTGACAAGGGCCGCTAGGGTTTATCAGCCCTGGAAGCCAGGAGCTGATAGTCATCTCCAGTCCCTCCAGCCTGGCCAGGGGCCTGAGCGGGTAGCTCTTTCCTCCCAGAGCGCCTGCATTTTTTGAGGATGGAGTGAATGTTTGTGTTTTCATGAGGCCATGCGAAAGGAATGTGAATATTAGAAAAGAGCCCTACTTGTTAAAATGATAATTGCTAGAATGCTCTGGAGCCGT
>NW_007737485.1:87295-89174 GCF_000696425.1 Galeopterus variegatus | reverse complement strand
CGCTGCAGAGTGTGACAGCCAGCCTGGCGGCCCCGCAGACGCCCCCGCAGCAATTTCCTCAAGAAGTGAGCTCACCTCCCTCGTGGAAGAGCGTTCATAACACGCTTGTGTTCCCTTCAGCGCCAGCTCGGGTGGGTCGGGACCGACTGCGTTTTTCAGCTGCTCCTGAGAACTACTGAGAGAGTCCTCGGGGACAGCCAGGGTAAAGAGGGACAGGGAACGCAGAAAAGCGGCCTGTGAGCCCGGTCTCTTCTTGTGCCTTCTCCGGGCCAAGCAAAGGATTGACCAAGACCTCTGCAGGTCTTGGCTTTAGTCATCTGAAGGTGTCAGCGTTCATTCACCTGGATGATCATGCCGGGCACATCACGGTCAAGCGTGAAGGTTCTCAAGTCGGACTAACGAGCTGGTTTGAATCCTGCTGCTCTGAGGCCTTGGGCTCCTGACCTCACCTCTCTGTGCCTTAGATTTCCTGCCCGTAAGCCCAGGATGGCAGTCGGGCCTCCCCCATTAGGTGCCCCAAAGTGCTTAGAGGAGGCCTGGTTGGCACAGAGACAAATGTGGACGCCACGGGCACCGGGCAGCTCCGCGCAGTTTTCACACGCAGTTTGCACGCACAGTTTGCACGTGCAGTTTGCACAGACCGGCCCAGGAGGATGGAGCCCCTGTTGCTTTCACTGGTGACTGCTTCAGAAGCCTGACAAAGNTGCAGTAATATGAAAAAAAGATCTGTCACGTAGACCTCTGAGCACAGATTGCATCTTCATGCGCAGGCTGCTTTCTCCCGATTGTCCAGCAGGCTCCTAGACGGCCCTGCCCTCTCACTCGGCTCCCTCTGCCTCAGGCTCCCTTCCACCACCACTGAAAAAAATCTTTTCCCCCCAAACTTCAGAGTTTCTCAACCTCGTTACTACTGACATTTGGGGCCAGATGGTTCTTTGTCGTGTGTGGGGCTGCCCTGTTTTTCGCCGGATATTTGGCAGTGGGCCTGGCCTCTACCCACTTGGTGCTAGCAGCTTAGCCATGGACTGACAACCAAAAATGTCTGCAGATATTGCAAATATCCCCTGGGGGCAGGGGGCAAATCATTCCTGGTTGAGGACCACTGTCCTAAAAGAATGCAAACTGCTTTCAATGTTACCCTAAACACAAAGATTGGTGGGCCTGTGTGTGTGTGTGTGTGTGTGTGNAGGGGCTGGGGTGGGCTCAGGGCAGGGTGGCATCCTCTGGGCAGTGTGGGCAGGTCTGTGCATGGCCTTGGAAGAGCTCACTCTTCCGCCATCGGCCCTCGCTGCTTCCTCCTGGTGGCAGCTGGTTCTGACTGGGGGACCAAGAACAAGGTGCTGGAGACACCATTCCGCCTCAGAGAGGCGCCATAGCTGCAGGGTGGTCACCTGGTCAGAGCCCATCACCCAGGGGCTGGGATGGGAGACACAGAGGGAGACAAAGCAGCTAGAGGAGTGTTGCAGAAGGGAAAGCACACTTAGGGAGACAGGAGTGGGGCGCCCCAAGACAGCAGAAGCTGTGAGGTGCAGATGTGGAGAACAGAGGGGAGCAAGCAGAAGCCGGGGCACAGGGGCAGAGCAAGACGGCAGGCAGCCTGGAGAGGCCCCCGTTCACCGGAGCCGCTGTGAAGAGGCTGGCGGGGAAGTGGAGGGTTCCATTTCTCAGTGAGGTTTTTTTTTTTTTGTCCTTTTTGAGACCGGCCGCACCGTGCTCAGCCAGTGAGCACACCGGCCATCCCTATATAGGATCCGAACCCGCGGCGGAAGCGTTGCTGCGCTCCCAGCGCCGCACTCTCCCGAGTGCGCCATGGGCTCAGCCCCTCAGTGAGGTTTAAGGAAGCTCGCATTCTTCGTCACCTCCGTATTTACCCTTAACG
>NW_007737485.1:83808-85629 GCF_000696425.1 Galeopterus variegatus | reverse complement strand
CAAGAACTTCTACATATATGTGTATGCCTGTGTCTGCGTTTGTGCTTTGGATCATGTTAGTGCCAAGGAAAAACATTTTAATTGTCTTGAATTAATGGTGGAAGACTTGAGCAATGATGAATTGGTACTAAATGATGGCAAAATGATACGAAGGTGCACCTTGTCAAGGAAAGGTTCAAGTCAGTATGAAAGAGAAGGTTCGGGGTGGAGGGAATGCGCCGCACACAGCATCACAGTAACACCAGGGACTGAGCTTCCAGGAAACGACAGACCCCATCGGTCCCATCACTGATGATGTTGTTACTTTGAATTCTATTATTTTTTAAAATTCTGTTTACATATAATGTGTTAATCTGTGTTGGACTTCTAAGTATAAAGTTTATTGATACTCGGTGGGTTTTGGTGGTGTTAGTAAAGCACACCTCTCTTCCTTGGCTGAGCTTGGAGCCACTGGCAGAGATGTAGGATCCAGACTGATGAAGATGTCACTGTCGTCTCTGTAATCGATAAAAGATAGACTGGAGGTCGGCTTACGTGTGTGATGTGTCTCTCCAGCATTGACCCCAGGGAGTGGCACCCCTTGACCACCAGGGCCTGCGTTCCTGCACAGGGAGCCCTGGAGGAGGGGACAGACGCTTCCCCCGTCAACCCTGGGCTTTGTGCTTGTACCTAACTATGAAATGGAATAAAAGTAATTTAGGTTGGCATGAAAGCCCTTCCTAAGCCAGTCATTTGGAGCCGCTGACCTAGGCAGGGCACGTGTGCATGGCGCGCTCAGGTGCAGCATGGTCCCCGGCCGCCTGGCCCCGGCCCCGCCTGCTCCTCTCCCGGGCCCTGCCACTTGTGTGACTTTCCTCAGGCTCCAGCGCTCAAAGCTTTCACCTGTACAGTGAAGGGGAGGTAGGCTGGGGAGAATATGTANGCCCCTCAGTGAGGTTTAAGGAAGCTCGCATTCTTCGTCACCTCCGTATTTACCCTTAACGGTAAATCCCCTCAGAGCAGGGTCTGATTACGTGGGAAACACCTCGCTCAGCACCTCTTCGACTGGAATCTATAGATCTCTAGAGGTCCACAGACAGATTTTCTGCAGTTTGCGAGTTTTCCGAGAATAAGCCTGGCTTTTAAACAAGCTAAAATGATTAATATGGTCACATTCTGGATCATTTACAAGGACACTGGCCACTATTATACCCACTAGCCATGTGTGGCCATTGAGCACTTGAAATGTGACAAGTAGAAATTGAGCTGTGCTTTAAGTGTAAAACATACACTGGATCTTGAAGACTTAATAAGAAAAAAGAATATAAAATGTCTCATTAGTAATTATTTATATTCATTACCTGCTGAAATGGCAATATTTTGAATATATTGGATTAAATAAAATGTCATTAAAATTATTTTCACCTCTCTCTTTTTACTTCTTTAATGCAACCTCTAGAAAAATTTTTCAACCTTATCGAGAAAATTATATATATTTAAGCAATGCAAGGTGATGTGCTAAATTAGAATTAATTGATTAATTTAGAATTTAGGAATTCTAAAATTGTGTTTGTGGCTCACATGGTATTGCGATTGGATGGCATTGACGTAGGTCATGCATTCTCAGAGGGGGTGCTTCTCAGGGGGCAAAAATTGGCTCTTGGGGGTGATGGTGAAAACATTGTAATTTTTTCATGTGTAAAGCACATATATACATATAGCAAATAAACATAATATACAGTATATCTATGGTATGAAAATTTCGTGGGCAGGGATTTGGAAATAAATGTCTAAGAAAAGCTCCAAAAGTGGATAATAATGAAAAAATTGAGAAACGGTGAT
>NW_007737485.1:82260-82564 GCF_000696425.1 Galeopterus variegatus | reverse complement strand
CCTGTCCATGCACGGAAGCATGAGAGGTCTGGGGTGGCTTTTTAGGCAGCACCAGCTCACTGGGGCAGTGCATAAGGCAGCAGCGGAGGCCGGGCTGTGGGCAGCGCCTGGGAGGAAGACAGGAGCTGACGGTCAGCCTCAGAAGGCACTCCGTGCACCCCGGGGCAGGAGAGAGCAGACAGTCGTGTCAGAGCATCTCAATAGCTGTCTGTCCCAGAGTGGCTCCACTCAAGAGTCAAACTCCCCAGAGGAACGGAGTCCGGTGATGCCAGAGGGGACCAGCGGAGCTTGGGTTACAGCCGAC
>NW_007737485.1:76641-80248 GCF_000696425.1 Galeopterus variegatus | reverse complement strand
GCCAGCAGAGGGCCGAGGGACTTTTAAAGGGGCTGGTCACAAGCTCAGAATTCGTTGTGTTGCTCCTCCACCTAAAAGTTTATGTGAATTTTGCATTTAATGGAAAATAAATGTGATCTTTAAAAAGAAGAGTGTTTATCTTAATGTACACTTTAATGTCTTCACTTGCTTACCGTCGGGCTCGAGAGGATGGTCCACGCTTCTTCTCGGAATTGAGGATTTCCTGGTAGCTCCCCAGGTTTCTTACCTTGACCTGTTAGGGAAGAATGGGTCACCAGGTGTGATGGTTAATTTTATGTCACCTTGACTGGGTTAAGGATGTCCAGATAGCTGGTAAAGCATTATTTCTGGGTGTGTCTGTGAGGGTGTTTCCAGAAGAGATTAGCGTTTGAATCAGTGGACTGTGTGCAGATCTGCCATCACTGGTACGGAAGGCACCATCCAACCCATCGAGGGCCTGGATAGAACAAAAAGGTGACGGAAAAGGTGAATTCTTTCTCTCTCCTTGAGCGGAGGCACCCGTATCTTCTCCTGCCCTCAGACATCAGAGCTCCTGGATTTGGGGGCTTTGCACTTCTGGATTAATGTCAGTGGTCCCCAGGTTCTCAGGCCTTTGGATTCAGACTGAATCACAGCACAGGCCTTCCTGGATCTCCAGCTTGCAGACGGCACATCATGGAACTTCTTGTCTCTGTAATCAAGTGAGCCAGTTCCTATAGTAAATCTCCTTTAATGTATATCTACATGTATACTATTAATTCTGTTTCTTTGGAGAACACTAATATGTCAGGTAACTTTGGTCCTATGTCTTCTCCAGGCTTTTTACTGCTCAAGGTGAGGGCTAGACANCTCCAGCGCTCAAAGCTTTCACCTGTACAGTGAAGGGGAGGTAGGCTGGGGAGAATATGTAAGCTCGGGAGGTGACAGCTCCCTGTTCCAATTCCAGCCACCACTGCCATACCGTGTGACGCGCCGGCCCAAGGCTGACACTCCCGCCTCTGTCCCAGAGTCCTTGGGTGGATGAAAGGAGGTCCAGTAGCAAACTCACTAGGTGTTCGAACCCCTGCCCTTTCTCTGGTCTGGGCTGCGTCGTTGGGCCCTTTCTAGTGCCGCATGTACTTAATTTTTAACTCTTTGAATGCCCAGTTGCCTTGCACAGTCAGGAACTTAAAACGGGCAGCAGGAGGGGAAAGATACATGGGAGAAGTCAGGCCTGTGCAACTGCAAAGTATAATCTTCAAAAAGTGAAAACAGTGACTCTCAGACACATATTTAGTGAGTGTACATCAAAGATTTATTTCATGTGTTGAAGGGAGAGTCAAACAGACGGCAGAGCGGACTTGAGGGGGCCCAGGAAAGACGGGGGCTGAGTCGGTCGGAGCAAAACGCTGAAATACTATTGCCAAGTCAGGCGCAAGACTGGTTAATGTCCTACAGGGCGATTATTTGCTGTTCTAGTAGACAGAAATATCTTTCAACTTCTTCAATTTAATGTTTTACTTTCCAGAGGCCCTAAACGGTAGTAAATAGAAAGTGCAACAAAGACTACAACTCCAGACAATCAGGGGGCTCCGGGGCGGGCTTCTCGGACAGTGCCCTACCGTGGCACTGAAAAGAGACGAGGTGTACTTTTGTTTAAAGCCAAGTTATGGGTGATTTTTCAAAAAGCATGAATAAGTTCTGAAAGCAAAAATAGGTGGCATAGAGATTACCGTATTCTGGGGAGGGGTTGGCATAAAGTCTCCAGCTAAAAATCCTTGTGATGCCTCATGAGAGCTCTTCTTTAAAAATGGAAGAACTACCAATTGCCGTTTAAACTGAATTTCCGTACTGGGCCCAGTGATCCTAGCACACTCTCCTTTTCCCTCTTATGAATTGTTTTCCGACGTTCTGAACGCTGAGTGTCTTTGGACGGCAACAGGGGACGCAGAGTCACGCCCCGCATCTGACAGTCTCTGGTTTTAGGATCCTGTCTTGAACCACACTTGAACCTTTTGGTACATGAACCCTGGTGCTGGCTGGCAAATCATAATTTCTTGGGTTTTAGAAAAAAAGGCTCAAGAGAGGCGCCTTGGACTTCAAATGGCTATTACAAAACAACATTTTGATGAGTTAAGTGTAAATGAATCAGAAGCATATGGATTTAATTAGCCTCCAAACACAGCCATTTCAAAATGTGGGGAAGGAAGAAAGGATACTTGTGTCAAAACACATTTCAGGGATTTTATGCTAAATTCAAAATGATGGAAAACCAGATGGGATCGTACGCCAAGCACTGGGGTTGTCCTCTCCACATGTACTGTCTTATCAGCGAGCACAGGGCTGCAGGAAATGTCTTCCACAGGAATCGACAGCGTCAGCGCCGGGTCTGCCAGCCCGTTTGTGGCCCACATTTCATTCCACCAGGCATGGGCACGGCTGGAGAGAACGCAGCTTCCGTGTTTTTGAAGATGGTCCAGGGCACAATCCGCACGGGACCATGTGTGTGGTCTTCTCTCACAGTTGAAAGTCCCCGTGTTATTCTTCTCGCGCCCTGTAAGATTTTCCATGTTACCCCTCAGCGGGCCACGAGACACTGCTGAGCACACGCTACTCCCGTCGCCTGTTCCTGGTGGAACTGAGTGGTGTCCGCAGAGGGTCCAGGAATACACACGCCTTTTCACTCACATGTGGAGCTGTTCTTTCTCTCCAACGAGAAAGGTGCTAAAAGGTCAAGGGTCAGAGCTGCCTTCACGTTGAATGACAGGAGGGGCCTGGTGGGCTGTGACAGGACGTGCCTCGAGAAGAAATAAACAGAATTTATTCATCTTCAGTCCAGAACGAGAACATGGGGCAACTCTTTTCATAGCTTCCAAGAATTCCTGTATCAGGCCTGAGCTTTTTCATGCGTTTGGATTGTCCAGATTTACCGCCGGATGGACAAACCGTGATGACGCCGTGCACTTGTCACGGTGCTCTCACGCGCATCAGTCTTTAGTCTTCTTCACAACAACCTTGTGGATGGGGCGGAATCGTCTCCATTTCACAGAAGAGGACAGGGGGCTAATCGAGGCTGAGAGATCTGCTCAAGACCTCTCAGTCCGGAAGAGGTGCGGCTGGACTTGGATCCAGACCTTTACGTTCTAAGACTAGGGCGTTTTCCACTGTTCCTTATCTACCACGGAGGAATACGGCAATTGCAAGTTTTATTCAGGTTTTATTTCGTGACTTTCACTCACTAGTCAAACGTGCCTCCCAATAGGTGGAAGCAGAACGTGCCTGGGGCTCTCTTGCCCAGGGTTTCCTGGTTTGTGCCTCTTGTCCTAGCTTAATAATAGCACCCCATTCCACCCTCAAAACTGTCCCAGTTTAGATGATAACTTATTTGGATACTCTGCTCTGAACCCAATCTAAAAGGGTCAGATTTTGCTGGTTTTAATTGGAAAGATCATTGAAACTTTTCATCCCAGGTGCTTACGTTTTTCAAATCAATGTCTTCCTGTAATGAGGAGGAATGTCTGTGTTTCCAGATCTCCCGATATAAATACCTAATGTAGGCTAAAGCACGGGTTGGGTGCCCCCAATTCTTTACCACCTTGTTCTGACCAGAAATCCTACAAACTGTGCC
>NW_007737485.1:74899-76103 GCF_000696425.1 Galeopterus variegatus | reverse complement strand
GGGTTGGGTGCCCCCAATTCTTTACCACCTTGTTCTGACCAGAAATCCTACAAACTGTGCCTTCCTCCAGAGTCAAGTATGGTTCACTCATCCTACTCAAGGAGGGCGAGGGTGCTGAGACCTGATGTCACCGAATTCCCAGGTAGGGGAGCTGGTCCTGGGCACCTGCCCACTCCCTTGCTCTGCTCCTCTCCTGCCCTCAGCCGTGGTCTCTCCTCTGTCCTCATGACTGCAGTGTCCCCAGGTTGTCCTCTGGCTCTCCAGTCTCTTGCATCAGTCCTCACTAAATCTCTCACTATGCCCCAGTGCTGTTGTTCTCACATGAGCCTTGGGAAGGCCACCCAGTGCCCTCATTTCCATCAGTCCTGCTAAGCCTCGGGAAAGGAGATGATTGGGTGCAGGGGACATTCAGTACACTGTCTGCTGAGAGTCATAGGAAGGGCTTTTGTGGAACCACGAGGGTAGGGAATTCCGCAGAGACGGCATGACGGGTGAGGGCTGGACAGGGCCAGTGGCGCGGCTCCGGGCGTGCCTGCCCCACCCTCCTCTACAGAGTGGCCTCACGGGCGTGCCCTCCCGCGACGTCGGCTGGCACTCAGACCCCTGGCCCCTGCCCTCTGCCTGGTCCTTCTCTGTGCTCTATCACTCACTAATCTTTGGTCATAGGTAGAGAAAACCCAGCTCTGGTAACTGGTAACACGGGAAAGGAACGAATGCTGGGAGAGTGCGAGGAGCGCTGCAGTAGGTGCTCTCGGGCCGACCTGGAGGCAGGGGTGGGAGCACCAGCTGGTTTTTGAGAGGAGCCCTCGGAAGCATGGTGGAGGAGCAAGGCAGGGAAGTCGGGCAGACAGGGCAGCTGTGACAGAGCAGGTTTCCTTGGGGGACTCGGGGAGACCCTGTCGATTCTGCGTCTGAGTGAGAGGATGCTGGGCATTTGTCCTCAGGCCCACTTATCTGAGTTAAACATAACCCGGGTATTAACGCTTCTGAATGCTGGCCTGCCGCAGGCACACAGAGTACGCTTCCAGCCAGAGGATGTCCCCAGCACAGAGCCGCGTGTACTTGAAGAAAAGAGCCAACACGTAAGTGGCAGTTTGTCCCCGAGACAGCTGCCGTCCATCCTTCCCTTCCCTCCCTGCGTGCTGAGCTATTCCCGACCCAGAGACGGAGTCCACTCCTCGCCGGCCTTGAACATGAAACAGAA
>NW_007737485.1:72615-73486 GCF_000696425.1 Galeopterus variegatus | reverse complement strand
AGGTCAGTTGCCATGGCCGATGCTGAACCCTCGTGTAGAGGACAGAGGGCGCAGCAGCTGCTGCATGTGCCTCACCAGCAACCCTTGCCCTGGCCCTCTCGGGCGCACTGATCTCCGACCACCAGCGTATCTCTTTGCCGAGGGCTTTCGTGGTCTACTGGATCAGCTCTACTCGAGGCAGGCCGAAGTGCCGGGGAACTCAAGACTCTCCTCCCCCGGCACCCTCACCCCTCCTCGGGCAGGAGGCATCTGAGGCTGTATCCTATAGCATCTTCCAGGCTTCCCCAGGGGCAGCAGGCTCCAGGTGTCCACAGTGGCAGCCTGCACAATAATGTATCCTTAAGTGGTCGTCTGTCCTTCTGTGTCTCCCTTTCCCACTGCCCTGCTGGGACTCCCTCTTAAATAAACTACTTGCCCTTGAATTCCTGTCTCAGGGTCTGCTTCTGAGGGAACCCAAACTGAGAAAGAAAGGAAAATTCCCCAAGAAGGCTCTGGCTCCTGATATGTATCTTGTCCTCTCCTGAACCTCACGAGGATGGTTCTCAGCGCACCTGTGGTCCTCAGAGCAGCCTCCTGTACTGATCAGCTANAAAAAAGTGAAGAAAGGAGGTAGGAAGAATGGCTGCCGGGGAGGCAAAAACAGGAGAAGTCCCCTCCGACTGTGACTCCACCCCCACTCCCACCTCGTGCACTCGGCTCCCTGTGTCTCCAGTTACCGATCCCAGACCCCAGGACAGGAATCTGATCGATCCGGTTCACCTTTCCAAGTCAGCCACACCAGGCCCTGGTAGTCAAATGGTTAGCTTCCCACCCCTTGGTCCAACAAGCTATGGCCAGACGGAAGGGCACAACCACATGTCACAGCAACCTC
>NW_007737485.1:69379-69922 GCF_000696425.1 Galeopterus variegatus | reverse complement strand
TTTTTAAACTCTGTAAATGTACAGTCTTGTGTAAATGTGCTTGTGGTGGACTGTGCATAGAGAGGTCCTCTCGTGGTGTGATAAAGATGAACCAGGAACAGACTCAGATAATTAATATCAATGTTTACTTCGGTTGGGATTCCAAGTTGTACAACAAATGTAATGCTTTCACTGTAGCATAGAAAATGTTAGCCCCTACAAAGAGCCTCTTCTAAATGGAATTTTATTGAAACGTTGAGAAAATTTTAAAATAAATGCAAGAGTATATTTCAGATGTGGTGAATCTTCTAGGAAGCAAATTAATAATTAAGGTAAATTAATTGATTTTCTGACTGAGAAAAGTAGAATGTTGTCTTAATCCATTTTGTGCCACTATAATGTACCTGAGACTGGGTAGTTAATGAAAAACAGAAATTTATTTCTTGTAGCTCTGGAGGCTGGGAAGTTCAAGATCAAGGTGGCAGCAGGTTGGTGTCTGGCGAGGGCCTGGTCTCCATTTCCAAGATGGTGCCTTGAACGCTGCATCCTCATGAGGTGGGGAAC
>NW_007737485.1:67043-67628 GCF_000696425.1 Galeopterus variegatus | reverse complement strand
ATTTTTTTTGCAATTAACCTTTATTCACTTTATAATCAGATAAATGCTTTAAAATTTTAATTAGTTGAATAGTTAGAAAAATACATATGCTCAAAACTCTACTTGCAAAATAAATCCTGGAGTTCTAGAGACAAAAGCTCATGGACAGAGCGTGGATGTGCTGTCAGGAGCATCTGCTCTTGACAAGAACACAAAGACAGGGTTCCTTGTTTCCTGTGGCCGTTATGACCCTTTGCTCTTCACTCGAGAGAGGACCCAGGGCCAGGATTACTTCCTCCTTTCATGCATCCTCATCCTTGAAATGGCTTCCTTCTGTGATGCCACCCTTCTGCTCAGAGATAAGGATTCTGTCTTCATCCTCTCATTTCTCGTGGAATAGCAAATTATCACATTGTGTGATGACTTCTGGTCATCTACCGTCATCCTCAACAGAGATTCCCCACTTCTCCCTGCAGTGTAGCACTAGGTGCCCGGGTATTTTTCAAAGGTATGAGTGAGCACTAAGCTCTGCTTAGTGCCTGTTTGTGTACTGCACACGTTCACGGAATGCTTGCAGGGGGGAGAGTCTGCGTGAGGGAAAGGCCG
>NW_007737485.1:64548-65039 GCF_000696425.1 Galeopterus variegatus | reverse complement strand
AAAGCAGGAGGCAATGTTAGGCTTGTGTTTCAGCTTGAGTCCAAAGAAATTACATTCTCTAACAGTAAAGCTGAAGTTGCTTTGTTTAGTTTTAGTTTTCGAAAATTCCACTATGTTTAAAAAATGAAGAATATGCTTTTCTTAATTCTTGATCATTGTTGTAACAATTAGGCAGTGGCTGATTTTCTGGGGGTTTCCTTTCTGGAGGTCTTAGAGAAAGTGGACAGTTTTCTTGTCCAGCAATCTGAAATAGAAATTGCGGGTCAGGTCAAACTTTCAGGGTAACTATTCTGTCTGTGACTTAAGGAAAAAAGAGGGAGGTTAGAAAATACCACTTATTTTACACTTATGGCTCTTTTCATGTCTTCAACATTATGATGAGCCAGCAAGGTTCCAAAAGGGAGCTTTGACTTCAGCTCAAGACCCTTAGGACCCTGGGAAGGAAGACACAATGATCTGTTTTCATCTACAAACTTTAGTGTGAAACATCT
>NW_007737485.1:62635-64016 GCF_000696425.1 Galeopterus variegatus | reverse complement strand
CGCAACCCTCGGTGTTGCTCCCGCACCGCGCTCAGCCAGGGAGCGGGAACCAGTCTCCACATGGGATCCAAACCCTTGACAGGAGCGCCGCTGCGCTCTTAAGCGGCGCACTCTCCAGTGCGCCACCAGGCCGGCCCAACACCAGCAACTTTAGACTTTGGTGACCAGTGACTGTTGAGCCTGCAGGTGTGGCCTTCCATAAGAAATGCCGCCAAGTCATCTCCCCATGGGCTGATCCAGGCTTCATCAGCACCTGAAATAATCATGTCTCTCACACTGTGGCTTGACCCAACCGTGGTTCACCATTAGAGCCAATATAACAGAGCCAGATGCTTCCCAGAGCCTTCCGGCAGCTGGGTGGCTGTGACCGGAGGGGCTGAGCAAAGTTGTGGCCTGTTATTCTTGTGACTGTGCTTGCAGGCTTTCCATACAGATCAATTATGCATGCACGTCAGATAGACAGTTTATTTGCCTCTCCAGGTTTAGTTAAAAGTGAGCCTAAACAGCTCATTTTCTTCTCTTATTTTAGAGCACATGTACTTGATTCAACAAATACTTAGTCCTTACTATGCAATGTAAGACGTGGTGCTAGGTACTGAGTAGCACTTCATGGTTTTTTCCCTTAACTTATTAGAAATGGCTACTGAGTTTTATCAAATGTCTGTTTAGGAAGGTGACATTGTAATGTGCTTTTCCTACTCTAATTTGTTGGTATAATATATTATGTTGAGAGAGTTCCTTATGTTGAACCATCTTTGAATCTGGGGATATTCCATAGGAAGTCATGGTATGTATTTATTTTATACACTGCTGGATTCTATTTGCAAGTATTTTATTTAGAATTTCTGCATTCGTATTAATTTGAAATTACTTTCGAATTTATACTCATAAGTGAAATTCACACATAGTATTCATGTGTCTGTCTTTATCTGATTTTGGAAATATGTCTGTACTGGATTTGAAAATGAACTGAGAAGTTCTCCATCTTTTTCACTGGCCTAGAGTAGCAGAGCAATGATTGGTTTTCATAAATCATTGACTGAGCTTTAGCCTTTGTCTCTGCAAAGGGAGAATTACAGACTTTCCCCCCCTCCTTTCCAGAATTTCTATGAAGAACCATCATATATGGAAGTGTTTTCTAAACTCTAATATGCTATGCACATATAAAAATAATAATCACTATTATTCTAAATCCATGGGTTGAATTTGTCCACATCTTTATATCTATATTGCCTTTAAATATCTATCTTTCATTCTTTCTGCTTCTATGTACTTTGCAGATTTTGGAAATTGACTTGGAAAGTCACTAGAGTTAAGAGGTCAGATTTCAATCTTTGGCTCTGACATGTATTAGTTTTGTGAACTTAGTTTTGTGAACTTT
>NW_007737485.1:60882-62449 GCF_000696425.1 Galeopterus variegatus | reverse complement strand
AGTAGCCGAGGAATTATTGGTTTTCATAAATCATTGGCTGATCTTTAGCCTTTGTCTCTGCAAAGGGAGAATTACAGACTTCCCCCCCCCCCTCCTTTCCAGAATTTCTATGAAGAACCATCATATATGGAAGTGTTTTCTAAACTCTAATATGCTATGCACATATAAAAATAATAATCACTATTATTCTAAATCCATGGGTTGAATTTGTCCACATCTTTATATCTATATTGCCTTTAAATATCTATCTTTCATTCTTTCTCCTTCTATGTACTTTGCAGATTTTGGAAATTGACTTGGAAAGTCACTAGAGTTAAGAGGTCAGATTTCAATCTTTGGCTCTGACATGTATTAGTTTTGTGACCTTTAGTCTAATCACTGAATATTTTTAAGCCTCAATTTCTTTTTATTTATCATCGGAACATATCTGTTGGATACAGCATTGACTGTCAATATCTCTGTGCAGTATGTGATGTTCAAATCAGGACAGTTAGTATATTCAACCTGATACAATGTGATTGATTTTCGTGGCCCTTTACCAATTCCTCCCTTATCCTACTCCCCTTCTCCCTTTCCCACCTCCACTAACTTCAGTTCTGTTTTCTTCTTTTGAAAGTTCAACGTCTTATTGCGATTGGTGTATTTTTCTTTTTGTCTTTATTTATTTATTTATTTATTATAGCTCCCACTTATAAGTGAGGACATGCGGTATTTCTCTTTTTGTGTCTGACTTATTTCACTTAACACAACTTCCTTCAAGTTCATCTACGTTGCTGCGAATGGCAGTATTTTGTTCTTTTTTAAGGCAGAGTGGTATTCCATTGTATAAATATACCACATTTTCCTTATCCAGTCATCCGTCAATGGACATTTAGGTGGGTTCCAACCCTTGGCTATTGTAAATAGAGCTGCAATAAACACGGCAGTACAGGTGTCCCTTCCACACAATGATTTCCATTCCTATGGGTATATACCAAGCAGTGGGGTTGCTGGATCGTATGGCAGCTGTAGTTGTTTGAGGAACCTCCATACTGTTTTCCATAACGGCTGCACCAGTTTATGGTCCCACCAACAGTGTAGGAGGGTTCCCCTTTCTCTGCATCCTCACCAGCATTTGTTATTCTCTTTCTTTTTAATAATAACCAGTGTAACTGGGGTGAGATGACATCTCAATGTGGTTTTGACCTGCATTTCTCTGATGCTGAGTGATGTTGACCATTTTTTCATGTGTATGTCGGCCGTTCATATATCTTCCTTTGAGAAAACCCTATTCAGCTCTTTTGACAATTTTTAATAGGATTATTTGGGGTTTTTTACTGTTAAGTTGTTTGAGTTACTTGTATATTCTGGATACTAATCCCTTGTCAGCTGCATAGTTTGCAAATATTTTCTCCAATAAAAGATTGCTTTTCTCCCTGTTGATTGTTTTTTTTTTTTTTTTTTTTTGCTGTGTAGAAGCTTTTTAGTTTGATATAATCCCATTTAATTATATTTCCTTTTGTTGCCTGTGCTTTTGGGGGTCATATTCATAAAGTCATTGCCCAGTCCTACTTCCTGAAGTGTTTCT
>NW_007737485.1:58300-59526 GCF_000696425.1 Galeopterus variegatus | reverse complement strand
TGGGTAGTATGGACATTTTCACAATGTTAATTCTTCCAATCCATGAACATGGAATGTCTTTACACCTTTTTGTTTCCTCTTTAATTCTTTAACAGTGATTTGTAGTTCTCACTGAAGAGATCTTTCACATTCTTGGTTAACTTTACTCTTAGGTATTTTATTTTTTTGTTGACTATTGTAAATAGGCTAGATTTCTTGATTTCTTTTTCTGCTAGTTCGTTGTTGGAGTGTAAAAGTGCTACTGCTTTTTGTGTGTTAATTTTGTATCCTGCAACCTTACTGAAATCATTTATCAGCTCTAAGAGTTTTTTTGTAGAGTCTTTAGGGTTTTCTCTATATAGGATCATGTCATCAGCAAACAGGGACAGTTTGACTTTGTCTTTTCCAATCTGGATGCCCCATATTTCTTTCTCTTGCCTGATTGTTCTGGCTAGAACTTCTAATACTATGTTAAGTAGGAGTGGTGAGAGTGGGCATCCTTTTCTTGTTCCTATTCTTAAGGGAAAAGCTTTCAACATTTCCCCATTCAAGATGATATTGGCAATGGGTTTGTAGTCTTTGGCTTTTATTGTGTTGAGATACTTTCCTTCTATACCTAGTTTCCTGAGAGTCTTTATCATCAAGGGATGTTGAATATTGTCAAATGCTTTTTCTATATCTATAGAGATGATCATATGCTTTTTGTCATTGACTTTGTTGATGTGATGTATCACATTTATTGACTTGCATTTGTTGAACCAACCTTGCATACCTGGGATGAATTCCATTTGATAATGGTGCATAATTTTTTTGATATGTTTGCTGTATTCTATCTGCTAATATTTTTTTGAGGATTTTTGTGTCTATGTTCATCAAAGATATTAGGTTACAGTTTTCATTTTTTGCTGTATCTTGGTCTGGTTTTGATATCAAGGTGATGCTGTCCTCATAAAGTGAGTTTGGGAAAATGACCTCTATTTCAATTTTTTGGAATGGTTTGAAGAGAATTGGTATTAATTTATCTTGAAAAGTTTGGTAGAATTCAGCAGTAAAGCCATCTGGTCTTGGGCTTTTCTTTGTTGGGAGGCTACTGATTATTCTTCAATAAGATCCTTCTTTAGATCTAATAGTATGTGCTGTATGTATCTGGGTGCTCCAGTGTTGGGTGCATATATATTTATGATTGTTATGTCTTCTTGCTGGACAGATCCCTTTATCATTATAGAGTAGCCTTCTTTGTCTCTTTT
>NW_007737485.1:56276-57585 GCF_000696425.1 Galeopterus variegatus | reverse complement strand
TTTTATGGTTTTGGTTTAAAGTCTATTTTATTTGATATAAGAATAGTTACTCCTGGTAATTTTTGGTTTCAATTTGCATGGTATATCTTTTCCAGCCCTTCACTCTTAGTCTGTGTGAGGTGAGTCTCTTGAAGACAGCATATAGTTGGGTCTGGCTTTTAATCCAATCAATCAGCCTGTGTCTTTTGAGTGAGTAGTTTAATCCATTTATATTAAGGGTTATTATTGAAAGGTGATTGCTTACTCATGGCATTTTATTGATTCTTTTTTGAATATTTTAAATATGTTGTGTTCCTTTCATTGTTTGTCTTCTGTGTTTGTTGTTTTTTTGAGGTGGTCAGATAAGGTTTCTTCTTCTTTCTCATTTATATTTTTGTTACTAGTGGAGTTTTTTCTTTCTTGTGCATTTGTGGCAATAATTATTGTTTTTTGGATTCCAGATGCAGTATTCCCTTGAGGATTTGTTGTAGGGCTGGTCGTGTGGTGGTGAACTCCTGTGGTTTTTGTTTGTCTAGGAAATATACTATTTCTCCCTCATTTTTAAAGGATAGCCTTGCTGGGTATAGTATTGTTGGCTAGCAGTTATTTTCTTTTAGTATTTTTAACTTATTATTCCATTCCCTTCTGGCCTTTGGGGTTTCTGTTAGGAAGTCTGATGTTAGTCTGATGGGAGCTCCCTTATAGGCGACTTGATGCTTTTCTCTTGCTGCTTTTAAGATTCTCTCTCTGTCTTTGAGCTTTGCCACTTTGACTGTAATGTGTCTTGGAGAGGACCTTTTTGGATTGAATCTGTTTGGGGATCTTTGAGCCTCCTGGATCTGAAGGTTTGTATCTCTCCCTATACCTATGAGATTTTAGCCGTTACTTCATTGAATATGTTTTCAATGCCTTTTCCTTTCTCCTCCCCTTCTGGAACACACATGATTTGGATGTTTGTGAGCTTCAGGTTTTCTGCTAGCTGTCTTAAATTTTCTTCGTTTTTTAAAAAATTCTTTTTTCTTTGTTTTGTCTGCCTGGGTTATTTTGAAAAAGCCATCTTCAAGATCAGAAATTCCTTTTTTTTCTGCTTGCTTTAGTCTGCTGTTTAAGCTCTCAGTTGTGTTTTTTATTTCATTGAATGAATCCTTCAGCTCCAGGAGCTCTGCTACATTCTTTTTTAAGGCATTAATCTCTTTGTACATTTCCTCTTTCCAATCCTGGATACTTTTTCTCACTTTGCTGTGTTGTCTGGCTGAGTCTTCTTGTATCTCATTTTCATTCTCTTGAGACTTATTATATTCTTTTGGTGGTGTCATATTTTCCTGTTTTT
>NW_007737485.1:54367-54983 GCF_000696425.1 Galeopterus variegatus | reverse complement strand
CTGGTGGGGTAAAACTCTGGTAAGAGCTTCGGTTCTGCAGAGCCAGGAGGGGCTGGGGTGGACCTTGCTTCCCTGGTTGAGGGATGGGTTGGTGGTAATCAGGAATTTTCTTCCTTACTCTGTTTGAGTACCCTGGGTTTCTGTACTCTCAGGGTGTTCTGCATGTGTCTCTCCCCGGATGAATGCAGGCCTGCGGGCTGCAAACGTACCTCCCATCCCCAGGTGTGCTACTCTGTATGGCAGCGGAATCCTCCCTGTGGGTTGGGCCCCTGGGTCATGGGTCTGTGCTCACTCACCTCTTTCCCTGGGCTCCACTGGTGACTCTCCTTCTGTCTATGTCAACGAATAGTCAGCAGGCCACCTATAACATTGTGGTGGCTGCTGGTATAGCAGTGAGCCGCCCTTGCAGTGGCAGTTGCTGTGGCAGTGGCTGTCGCGGACCACTTGTCCTGCACCAGTGTCTGCAGCAGTGGTAGGGAGTGCTGTTGCTGGTGAGGTGATAAGCATGTTGGTGCTGTCAGTTAGGGGGCTGGCTGGAACGGTGGGGCCCCTTCTCAGGAGCTGGCGAGGCAGCTGGGCACGCTGATGCTGTCAGTCAGGGGCAAGCCTCAATTTT
>NW_007737485.1:51754-52582 GCF_000696425.1 Galeopterus variegatus | reverse complement strand
GCATTTTTGTTGAAAGAAGGGGAAAAAATCTTGAAAACTTTTTCCTCTGCTATGCAACCTTCCTGCTAATCAGTCTTGACTGATTTGTTTTTTGACCCAGATGCCTCCAAAGCAGGCCCCAAAGTGATAGATGTGCAAGTGATCCAAGGAAAGTTGTTTTTTCCCCAAATCAATCCTGCTCCTAACTCTAGAAGGCAAGATCTGAACTCATCTCATGCCATGGTAAGTTGGTTTTCCAGAGGGAAATTTGGAAGGGGAATTTATTCTTATTCCCAAAATAAGTCCAAGGACATGTCATACTGTTTCCACGTGGTGTGCCACCTGAGAAGCTGACTGCACAGCACAAGCTCAACCTGTGAGATGTGCTTTCTTAGTCTTACCTTAGGCTTAGCATTGTGGTTATTCCCTCGCTTGTAACAAGGCGCCGGTGTTCTGAGCTGCAGCCTCAACTGTGAGCCTTGTTTTTGTTCATTCACCAGAGTGGAAAATCATAGGGTTTGTGTAATTAGCAGTCTAGAAAAATATCAACAAACAGATGTGTCTTCTGTGGCCAGAAACCTTTGAGCTTGGAGACCCACTGAGAAGTAAGGGACACCTCAGGGGACGTGTGTACAGAAATGTTTGACTGTGCAACAGTTCATGGGCACAGAGGCAATGGCAGCCACATAATTGCTGTTTTTCTCCAACATCCTAGTAAAGTCAGGAAGACTATTTTAAGTTGGCTATATGACCCACCAAATGATGGATTTATCTGCATGGTTTGCATCAAAAGCGTCTAAAATATTTACACTTTTGACCTGTGACAAAGCCGTCTCTTATAACTCCCCC
>NW_007737485.1:49435-50164 GCF_000696425.1 Galeopterus variegatus | reverse complement strand
AACGGGGAATTTGCCGAACAACTTTTTCATGATATCGTAAAGAGTATTATATTAACCCTGCTGCTAGTTGAAGGAAATAAACACTAGGTTTCCATAACCTGGGATGACATAGTCTACTTCATGCATTTTAAAAGGGGCTAAATGTTATTCTTAGATAATATCATTTATTCATAAATATCTGTTACTCCTAATTCAAACACAAATGGAAAAGCCTGGAGAAAATTAAATTAGGAACTCTTCATTTAATTTGCTGCCTTAATCTTCAGAAACAGGATGTGGTTCCAAGGAAGAAAGAACATTTGGACAATCCTACAATTCATCCGTGGTGGCCACCCAATGACAAGCACTCTTGTGAGGTTTGAACAGATCCCTCCAAGCCAAGGAAGAACATGGTCTTTCTGCCATTGTCCGGATCTGTGTGCCATTGAGCCTCATGGGGAAAACACCCCTCTTTCATCTACAGAGGACACTGTGTTAGTAACCACAGTGCAGTTCCCTACATTCTCATCACTGGGCAAGAAAGATGAGTCTAATCCACTTGGATTCATGCCCTTTCCCAAATCCCAGATTTGCCAGCATGTACTATGGCCTTGTATAGTCCTTGGAACATGACAGGTTCTCAGTAAATGTCAATAAACGTACCAAATGGATAACTGACCAGAGAATAAGTAAACCACCCGATATAGTGAGGCACTGGGGTGCAAAAATAATGCACTTATATTAACTAAC
>NW_007737485.1:47224-47530 GCF_000696425.1 Galeopterus variegatus | reverse complement strand
AGATGAAGCAGTTATTACAAAACAGCAATATCATCATCAATTCAATAGCAATTTAGGTCAGAGGTTCTCAAACTTTCTCAGTTCACAGCTACCTTATTCCCAGTGATGTTTTCTGTGGTCCTCTAGGCCAAAAGTTTCATTTATGAAGTAAGTCCAAACACTCTAAGAATATGTGTGTTCTAACAAATTAGTAGCTGTTTGGAAAAATAGAACATAAATGGAAAGAAAAAAGTAATATTTTATTTCATTTTTTAATGACCACGATCAGTCATGTGATGTGTGTGCCTGTTGGCACCACATGACATC